>NW_020632635.1:496-1000 GCF_003573695.1 Papaver somniferum
TTTTCAGTATTTTGAATAAACGAGGTGAGAGTTTCCTCTAGACTTAAGATTTTCTTATCAGACTGATTCTGAAACTGAGTTGATCCTGAAGTATTCTTAGTATAGCCAAAACCTGGGGGAACATTAGAATTACTAAACTGACCTTGGTTCTTAGACCATGAAAGGTTCGGATGGTTTCTCCAACCAGGATTATAGGTTTCTGAATATGGGTCAAACATTTGACGGTTATCAAATCTAGTGTTATTATAGAGAGCATTGGCTTGCTCTTTATTATTCTGGCATTCCCAAAAAGGATCTACTCTACCACTAGTGTGACCCAATTCTAAAGCTTCTAACCTTTTTGCTATAAAAACAATTTTGGCATCTGATTCATAGCCTCCTTCTACCCTATTAACGTTTCCTCTACCTAGAAGAATTGTTCTCTTGGGTTCCCTACAATATTCCCATTGCTGGGTCTTTTCGGCGATTTCATTCAAAAATTCCATCGCCGCATCAACAGTTTGG
>NW_020632636.1:0-514 GCF_003573695.1 Papaver somniferum
TCGAGATTTTATATCTCCGATAGGCAAGATAGAAAAGTAATCACAAACACTTCGTCTCATCGTTTGTGATTCCACAATATCTTTTTTCACTACGTCGATTAATATTATTGTGAGGTGATCAATAATACTAGGTTATTCTTCAGAATTATAAGACCGGTTTATTAATTGGTTCATGTTCACCTTGATTTATCAAAAGACGGAACAAAACTCGTAGGTATATTCGTGGGAGACGGATTTATCTATTACCGTAGACTTTTCTGTGTGATACAGATTTGTTTATTAAAGTCTTCGACTTTGGGTCGTAGCAACTCTTAGTTGTGGGTGAGATCAGCTAAGGGAATCAAGTACGTAGCATCCTGTTGGGATCAGAGGCGTAGGAGCATAACTGTACCTTGGATCAGTGTGAGATTGATTGGGGTTCAACTACAGTCCAGGACGAAGTTAATTTGGAGTAGGCTAGTGTATGTAGGGGCTTAATACAGTGTGTGTTCAATCTGGACTAGGTCCCGGGGGT
>NW_020632636.1:525-1000 GCF_003573695.1 Papaver somniferum
TTGGAGTAGGCTAGTGTCTGTAGCGGCTTAATACAGTGTGTGTTCAATCTGGACTAGGTCCCGGGGTTTTTCTGCATTTGCGGTTTCCTCGTTAACAAAATTCTGGTGTCTGTGTTATTTCTTTTCCGCATTATATTTTGTTATATAATTGAAATATCACAGGTTGTGAGTTGTTCAATCAATTAGAATATCCGACCTTTTGGTTGTTGATTAAATTGATTGACACTTGGATATTGGTCTTTGGCACCATCCAAGTTATCTCTCTAGTATTTGATAAAAACTCGCAGATTGCTATTTGCTTGAGTATATATCAAATCGAGAGATTGAGATACAAATTCTTTGATATACTTTTTATCTAGATTGAGTCTGATTGTCTAGTTGATTCTCTAGAAAGTATATTGGAGTTTGTCCATACAGATTGCTAATCGAATTGTTGGGTGTGGTTGTTGTACCCCCGCTTTTTCAATTGGTGTCA
>NW_020632637.1:0-342 GCF_003573695.1 Papaver somniferum
ATAATTGACCACAGTGAGAGTAGTGGTCATTCTTAAGCAAATGTGTCGATTCTAATTTCCTAAGGCATTTAGGTTTAGTCTCACAACTTAATATTTGACACATTTGAAATCTATATGTTCCCACATTTGGAAGAAAACTATTTGGTGGGAAAACAAAGTCAACCTGGGGATCATAGCCTGGGCAAACCAGAGGATGGGTTTCTAACGACTGAACTTCTTCCTGGACATCATTAGGCTCGGGAAAACGAGTATGAAGGTAATCTTGTAAAATGGTCGAGGCACAGATATCAAGTCCTAAGTGTAGGGACTTTCTGAGAGTTAAAGGTAAGGCACTAGGGAAGT
>NW_020632637.1:542-804 GCF_003573695.1 Papaver somniferum
CCGAACCCTTATCTTGTATTGGCCAGACCTTGCCCTTTACTAGGAATTTAAAAACAGTCCAAATTCATCCTCAATCAATGAATCACCTTAAGGAATACAGTAACTCGCTTACAGGAGATTCGCGAGTGTTTCGATGGACGTACCTCCCGTACCAGACGGGGGATGAACCGTTGAAGTCGACTCGGGCCACGACTCCTATGTCATGTACGAACCCGAGGGGCCGAGACGATATAGTAATCGTCGTCCTTCCCTGCACACAGTT
>NW_020632638.1:0-191 GCF_003573695.1 Papaver somniferum
TGGTTAATAATCCTAACTCTAGGTCAACACAACTGACATATACAAGGGTACCAGTGGTCGCCTTTATTAAACACACATTTATTTAAGAACTAACAACATGATTGGACCTTGTGGACCGAAGCGCATGTTTCTTGTCAGCAGATTACATGGTGATTCCCGTGGATCCTGCATTCCACGCTTGTTTAGGCGAC
>NW_020632638.1:391-774 GCF_003573695.1 Papaver somniferum
TCCATCCACTTAGATTGGTTAGTGCTATCCTTAATAGGCGTAAATTTCTAGGCTCTGGAGTTTATTTATTGCAACTAAAAAGTTTCTCCCGTACCCCCAAACTTAAAATTAACATTGTCCTCAACGTTCTAAAGATGAAATTAAAAGCATGAACAAGGAGAGAAAGTTACTATTTGAAGCAAAAGAGTGAAGGAAGGATATTACGGGGTTGCATGAGATTGGGTTACCTCCCAAGAAGTGCTAAGTTTATGGTCTTCAGCCAAACTAAGAAAGGTTTAATCACCTCGAATCATATAGCAATAGCCGAAATAATTGTGGGTTATCGAAACCAAATAGAGCTATCACAAGTAAAAGGAATCTGCAACAAGCCAAGAAAATGAACA
>NW_020632639.1:0-197 GCF_003573695.1 Papaver somniferum
CTTATCCATGAAAATAACTTAGAAGTACCAACTTTCTTACCTAAATCGCATATTGAGATTATTCCATCCAATCTAGATTTGGTTTGTAACAAAACTTTTAAACCAACTTTTCTGAAAATTCCCAACCTAGGATTGGAACTGTGTGCCTCCCAAGTCCTTTTGGACTATTTTGCATCAAAATACAATACTTTTAAGGA
>NW_020632639.1:318-579 GCF_003573695.1 Papaver somniferum
TAGGGTTTGTAGCAGAGGCGATGTAAGAGACAATTGGAGCAGGAGGAGTAGCAGAGAAGGAAGACAAGACATGGGTCGAGGGGGAGACAACAAAAGCAGGTAATCCGGTAGGTAGTTTTTAGTGAAATTTTATGTTTCTTTATATTTTGCTACTCCATGGTGATCGCGGCTGAAATATGTTGGATTCTAACCATGAATAATGGAGTTCGGTTTTTTCTTTCGTCAAATCGGGTAATCTCTTTCCTTTCTCTCAAAACTTAA
>NW_020632639.1:779-1000 GCF_003573695.1 Papaver somniferum
GAACTGAAAATTTAGTGTTGGAGCCGCTTTTGCTGAAATAACAAGAGTATGGGAATCACATAAACAACATCACATAAGGCAATAAACAAGATCAATTTCAAATATATTAATTTCAGCAAAACTTATAAGGAAGAAAAGAGAAGACTAACCTTGATGAATCCATGAAAAATAATAGCAGGGAAATTATCTTGAAGAAGATCACGAACTATGAAGATCTAATT
>NW_020632640.1:0-566 GCF_003573695.1 Papaver somniferum
CGAGCCAATTATTACAATCGTCGTAAAGATAGAAGATGCAAGATCAGATCACACAACTACAAGAAAAGTAGTATTGGTCTGGCTTCACAATCCCAATGAAGTCTTTAAGTCGTTAACCTAGTTTTAAAAGAAGAAACCAAAGGTTAAAAGAGAATCGAATCTAGCTATGCAACTAGTATCACACGTAAGGTGCGGGGATTAGGTTTCCCAGTTTCTCGAGTTCTCCTTTATATAGTCTTTCAAATCAGGGTTTGCAATCAATGTTAGCTTGGTAACAAAGTATTCAATATTCACCGTTAGATGAAAACCTGATTAGATTCAAGCTAATATTTCTCAACCGTTGGATCGAAAACTTAGCTTGTTACACACAAATGAAACGTCCAATTTTGGGTTTACGAACCGTTCCCAAACATTAACATTTGTTGGTTCAACAATAGTTAACCAAAAGTTTAGCCATATGATCACTTTCATATCCACCATATTCTTCTTCACCATAACTAGTTCAAATGACTCAAATGAACTAGTTAGAGAGTTGTTCAATTGCTTAAATCTTATGTAACTACACA
>NW_020632640.1:577-1000 GCF_003573695.1 Papaver somniferum
TCTTCACCATAACTAGTTCAAATGACTCAAATGAACTAGTTAGAGAGTTGTTCAATTGCTTAGATCTTATGTAACTACACAAGACACAATCGAAGCAAAAACGGTTTGATTCACTCGAATCGCTTCATGAACTTTATAGCCACGGTTTGCAAAAGCATTCCTTAGTTTAAATAAACATGAGTTCAAGAACAACCGGTTTTAGATATAACCTGCTCAAGTTCGCGGACTGTGTTCGCGTACTTAAGCTCACGGAAAGAGTTCACAAACTCCAGCAGAAATTATCGGGACGAGAACTTCCGCTAGTTCGCGGACTTGGCTCACGCCACATTCCGTTTTTCTTGATCAACAAAGTTCGCAAACTTTAGTTCAAGGAATAAGGACCTATACATATATGTGTTTCCACAACAATGCTTATATCCTACC
>NW_020632641.1:0-311 GCF_003573695.1 Papaver somniferum
TGCTTGATATAACAATGAATGCGAGTTCGACCGAGCAGTGCTCTAACGGTGGGCTCATAATCTTTGGTATGCACAATACTTGTTTCGGTAAAAGAGGATTCAATTAATAATCGGTTTATCTTTGTGATAGATTGGATTGATTAATTGAGTAGACAGGCATCAACACAATTCTTTGGATTAATAGTGTTGTTGGCTTAATCTTAAACGATTACTTCGGTAATTGAGCATAAGATAGATCTAAGAACCTGACGAAGGAGTTTATGTTAAGATAAACAGAAGGGCATTTGTCCGACTCATATCACTTGGTTGAA
>NW_020632641.1:322-1000 GCF_003573695.1 Papaver somniferum
GACGAAGGAGTTTATGTTAAGATAAACGGAAGAGCCTTTGTCCGACTCATATCACTTGGTTGAATAGAGTTGATACCAAACAGATTTTTTGTTCCTTTACTGTTTGGAATACGAACCAAAGGAATTGTTCCAAGTACGTGACTAAGGTCGGAGGCGTGGGAATACAGACGAAACTAGGTGAATTATAGGTTTAGTTGCTTGATCTCAACTATACGAAGTTAGGTGTAATTTTGTGTAGCGGCTCAATCCTGAGAGTATTTAATTCTGGACAAGGTCCCGTTTTTTTTTTTGCATTTGTGGTTTCCTCGTTAACAAAATCTTGTTGTGTCATTTACTTTATATTTCCGCATTATAATTGTTTTATTATAATTAAAATAAATCACACAAACGTTAACTCCTATTTACTTGATAAGTGAATCCTATTGTGTTTGGTTAAGTCCGAACCTTTTTATCAAGTAACATACTTCGTTGTTGTATTGTCTCGATCTCGTATCCATAGACGACCACACGAAGTGTGAACCGATTAGTTGTATTGTCTCGACTCAGTCCATATACAATCACTTTCGGAGAAAGGACTTATAGGTAGGAAATTTTTTAGCTTGAGGTATATTTGGGTACCCTCGCCTTTTCACGTTCTCTTATGAACAGTCTTAGGAGGTTGACAACCCTTGTTCTTTG
>NW_020632642.1:0-859 GCF_003573695.1 Papaver somniferum
AAAAAGTTTGAAAAATGTATTGTAATTACAATCAATATGTTCTAAGGCAATACGTCTAGTAAAAATTGCAATTCTATTTACGTTGATTCAAGAAAATATGAAGCAAGTCAAATTTCACAATAGAAGAAGGATGAAAGACAATCAGAACTAATTCGAATCCTAACAAATTTCATCTATCTTGAATTAAATAGAAAGACAAAGCCAACACAAAAAGAAAGAGTTCATAAAAATGTTGAATTTTATATACGTTAACTCAAAAAAGTCTACACATTTCGTTATAAGTCAGAAATTGATTTCTGAGACTAAATTGTAAACTAGATAGACTCATCTTTAACAGAAAAAGTTTGAAAAATGTATTGTAATTACAATCAATATGTTCTAAGGCAATACGTCTAGTAAAAATTGTAATTCTATTTACGTTGATTCAAGAAAATATGAAGGAAGTCAAATTTCACAATAGAAGAAGGATGAAAGACCATGCAGAACTAATCCAAAGCCAACACAAAAAGAAAGAGTTCATAAAAATGTTGAATTTTATATACGTTAACTCAAAAAAGTCTACACATTTCGTTATAAGTCGGAAATTGATTTCTGAGACTAAATTGTAAACTAGATAAACTCATCTTTAACAGAAAAAGTTTGAAAAATGTATTGTAATTACAATCAATATGTTCTAAGGCAATACGTCTAGTAAAAATTGCAATTCTATTTACGTTGATTCAAGAAAATATGAAGCAAGTCAAATTTCACAATAGAAGAAGGATGAAAGACCATCAGAACTAATCCGAATCCTAACAAATTTCATCTATCTTGAATCAAATAGAAAGACAAAGCCAACACAAAAAGAAAGAGTTCATAA
>NW_020632643.1:0-251 GCF_003573695.1 Papaver somniferum
AAATCCAAAGTGTTTGGGAGAGTTTTTGACCTAATACGAGCAATTGTGCAAATTAGGTCAAAACTTGTGAAAATTGATGGGACCGGCTTTCGTGAGCCAAAGATCCAATCTTGGTCGGTCAAGATAGCGTGCTCGTGTCCCCAAGGCTTCCGCGTCTCAGTCCTGAGAATTTTGATATTTTCTGGCGTGCAATTGAGCATCCATTCGAGAAAATATGCCAAAATTAGGGTTTCGACGAAACTGAGGAAAAC
>NW_020632643.1:304-951 GCF_003573695.1 Papaver somniferum
ATGATTTTATGAAAAATTCATGAATTTTGAGAAATTTGATGAATTTAGGGAGTTTCCATGAATTGAAGGAGTTTTCATGAGTTCAAGGAAGCAAAAAATATTAAAATAATAAAACAAGGGCGTGTGGGACCGTGGGAGGCATGGCCGGCCGGCGAGTTTCCCTATTTTTTAATATTTTTAAGTATTTTGATGATTTGAGGGAATCTTTCCTAATTTGAGAGAAATACTATGAAATCAAGGAAAACTAATAATAATAAAATAATAAAACAAAGGGGCGTGTGGGACCGGCTAGGGCATGGCCGGACGGCCAAGGCCCGGTCCCACAAGTTTTCATAATTTATTTTATTTTATTATTATTTGATGATTTGTGCAAAAATACCATGAAATCAAGGAGTTTTTTCATGAAATTAGAGAAATAATAATAATAAAATAATAAGGAACCGTGGGTGTGGGGCCGGTTGGGACCAAGGCATGGCCAGTTGGCCAATGGTCAAGCCCCACACTCCTTTCCTTAGTTTTATATTATTTTTTATGGATTTATGGAAGTACCATGAAACGAGGAGTTTCCTCAAGACGAAGGAGATTTGATAAAATGAGAGAATTTTCATCAAATCATGGAAAATAATAAAAATGCATTAAAAATATAA
>NW_020632644.1:0-479 GCF_003573695.1 Papaver somniferum
TCCGAACTTGGTCTCACACCACCTTCGGCTCAAACCGGAGATACCACCATTCAAGCAACGCATACGTAAGGTGGCGGACATCTACCATGAAGGGGTAGAAAAGGAATTGCAAAAGTTACTTAAAGCAGGATTTATACGAGAAGTCAAATATCCCACGTGGATATCCAACATGGTCATCGTTCCAAAAAAGAACGGAGGCGTACGCATTTGCATCGATTTCAGCAATCTTAACAAAGCGTGCCCCAAAGAAAGTTACCCACTGCCAAATATCGACCAACTGGTCAATGCAACAGATGGTCATCAAAGATTATCCTTCATGGATGGATACTCAGGCTATAACCAAATAGCCCTTGCAGAAGAAGATCAGGAGCACACTGCGTTCTTTACCCCACGAGGCTTGTATTGCTATACAAGGATGCCTTTTGGACTAAAAAACGCGGGGGAAACATACCAACGATTAGTAGACAAAATCTTCAAGC
>NW_020632644.1:550-1000 GCF_003573695.1 Papaver somniferum
AAAACGCGGGGGCAACATACCAACGATTAGTAGACAAAATCTTCAAGCCATGGATAGGAAAGATACTGGAGGTCTACGTAGACGACATGCTTGTCAAAATCAAAGAAGCAAAAAACCATCTCTCAGATCTAAGGGAGGTATTTGAAGCTATGAGAAAATTTCACATGAAGGTAAACCCGGAAAAATGTACGTTCGGAGTTACCTCAGGAAAATTCTTAGGCTACTTGTTCACCAAGCGAGGAATCGAAGTAGATCCTGAAAGGGTCAGAGCAATAATGGAGATGCCATCCCCGCAAACGCTTAAAGGAGTACAAAAGCTAAACGGAATTTTAGCTTCCATGGGAAGATTCATATCCAGGTCGTCAGATAAGTGCAAAGCGTTCTTCGATACGCTAAGGAAAGGAAACAGGTTTACATGGACCAAAGAGTGTGAGCAAGCTCTTCACAAGA
>NW_020632645.1:0-159 GCF_003573695.1 Papaver somniferum
TTTTATTGATATAAACTCCTACCTTAATGAACCTTATGTTCCAATGGTTGTTGACGACAAGGAGTTCAGGGATGATAAAGAATTCTTCAAAGGTCTTAACATCTAGTAAATCTTCTATATTTCTGTTTTTGTTTAGAAGAATAACTAGAGGTTGGAATA
>NW_020632645.1:170-559 GCF_003573695.1 Papaver somniferum
AGAAGAATAACTAGAGGTTGGAATAGCCATTATTGTGATTACACATAGCTATGTCCAACGTTCGCATCTTCATGTTTTTAGATTTATTGATTTAATTCTAAATTGTTTGGAAGATGATTTTTGCAGTATTAATCTTTATGATTTTATATATTGCAAGATTGTTATGGGATGTGTGTGTTTACGTCCGTGAACTTGACTATCCCATATCTTGTCAAAAGTAAAGTCTTTCGAATGTCGATATTCATATATTGATAAAAGAATGAATATACTTTTGAAAAATACAAAAGTTAAGCCTATATTGTCAATTATTGATGGAACATAGGTTAAAATCTTTTGTTTGCAAGGATTATGTCTATTAAATGTCGTTATGCAAATAGTGATGGAAAATA
>NW_020632645.1:759-1000 GCF_003573695.1 Papaver somniferum
GTTAAATTAATCATGATCTTCTTGTGGTTAATTTAATATTTTGGATTCAAATTCATACTTGTATGTGATTTGTTATGTCCAAAGAAATCCTTCTTTTCTCTTTCGAAATTAAGGTCGCTCCTGTTGCTCCCTTGGGAATGACATAATATGGGGGAGAGTTCTTTTTTGAACTTGCGCTTAATTTCCAAATCTTTGTGGGGAGTGCGGCTGTGGAATATTATAGGGGTTATCTTGTATCTTT
>NW_020632646.1:0-304 GCF_003573695.1 Papaver somniferum
TATGAACCATAACCTTGAAAAGGTTGGCGTTCCCAACTACTATTCCCACCATGGTCATAAAAAGGATGATGTCCATATTCAAATTCAGGTCGATACTCATTGTATTGGCTTCTATCATACCAGTTCGACATTCTTAATTGCAAGGGAATTCTACACAACCACAAACAAGGATGACTCGACTCCAAGATTTCTAGCAAACAAAAAGCATGATGGCTCCACTTAGATTGTTTCTAGACCAGCTTCTATCTTTCGAAAGGGAATTCGTTGCAATTTGAGCAAACCCCTCTGGAATCAATCCGAGTCA
>NW_020632646.1:504-802 GCF_003573695.1 Papaver somniferum
TTGTGTCTAATTTGTCCTCAATGTCCGTATTGTTGGAACTCTATTTTTGTACTAATATTGTGTTTTTATGTATTTTTAGGAAATAAACAATTTTGGAAAAATTAGCTCGAAAAGTTGCCCGGGGCAACCTTGAAGGACAATTGTTATTCGGACTCTCACTATTGGTTAAGGGGAACCTCAGTTGGACACCTGCTATTCGCACCCCAGTTCAGGATAGGGGGACACCCTTCCTTCTTCTCAAATTCAAATAAACTTTTTGGCGGGAAAATATTTTTACTCTCTGGAAGATTTTCAATCA
>NW_020632647.1:0-116 GCF_003573695.1 Papaver somniferum
TGCCACTAAAATTGACAAAGGGGGAGATTGTTAGAGCATTGCTCGGTCGAACTCGCATGCGTTGCTATCTCAAGCATGTTTGTCAATATTAATAATCAAAACTATAAGTCTTGATT
>NW_020632647.1:316-539 GCF_003573695.1 Papaver somniferum
ATTCCTTGAACCAAAGTTTGCTAAACTTTGTTGATCAAGAGAAGTTGGAAGTGGCGTGATCCAAGTCCGCGAACTTGCGGAACTTCTCGGCCCGAGATTTTCTGCTGGAGTTCGTGTACTCCTTTCATGAGCTTAAGTCCGCGAACCCGGTCCGCGAACTTGAGAAGGTTATATCTAAAGTCGGTTGTTCTTGAACTAATGTTTAAATAAACTAAGGAATGCT
>NW_020632647.1:739-1000 GCF_003573695.1 Papaver somniferum
ACACATTCTGTGTGATACTACTTGTGTTAAGCTAGAGTCGATTCTCCTTTAACCTTTGGTTTCTTCTTCTAAACCAGGTTAACGACTTAAAGACTTCATTGGGATTGTGAATCCAGACAATACTACTTTTCTTGTAGTTGTGTGATCTGGTCTTGCGTCTTCTATCGTACGAGTACAATTGAAATAATTGGCTTGAGATTGTATCTCCGATAGGCAAGATAGAAAATTAATCACAAACAAACTTCATCTCATCGTTTGTAA
>NW_020632648.1:0-203 GCF_003573695.1 Papaver somniferum
CTGATTATGGACAAGTCTATCTCTAATAACGTACCAGTTCAGAAACTACCAGATGATTCTAAAAGATTGGATTCACCTGAGAGAACTGTCACATCTAAGTCAATATTTAAACATTCTCTTGATGTAAAAACTGTTGATTGGGAAACTCTCCTAGAAGAACAGTTGGATGAACTTTCTGATGAAGGTGATTCAGATATTGATAG
>NW_020632648.1:403-732 GCF_003573695.1 Papaver somniferum
AGGATTGGGCTATAAGGGAATAGATGCTCCAAGTATTAGCAAAGAGGTAAAATTTGTCAAGGCTAGTGATTCTTCTCAACAAAAGGTTTCAACTGATGGCAAAAGTGAAATACCTTCACCGGAAGGTTCAAAAGAGCAAAGTATATCAACCTCCAAAACCAGCGCACATGAATCCGGGTAAGAACGTTCCTTATATTTGTCACTATTGTGGAAACAAAGGTCACCTGGAAAGGAGATGTCGTTTTCGTATAAGGAATGAAAAACTTCATGATATTCTTGTTTGGATGTCAAAAGAAGTTATTAAACCGGGATCATATGTTAAGGCTAAC
>NW_020632648.1:743-1000 GCF_003573695.1 Papaver somniferum
TTTCGTATAAGGAATGAAAAACTTCATGATATTCTTGTTTGGATGTCAAAAGAAGTTATTAAACCGGGATCATATGTTAAGGCTAACACTCTTGAACTGATCACTTTTGTGGTTTGATTTAGTTGCGTCTTCCAATTGAATTAATCATGGGTTTACTTGTGGTTAATTTGGTTGAACTTTGGATATAGAAAATCATTCCTATGGTTTTTGGTGTCCAATAAAAAATCCTTATTTTCTTTCGAAATAAAGGTCGCTCT
>NW_020632649.1:0-593 GCF_003573695.1 Papaver somniferum
GTGTGAACTACATATTAATTCTCCCCCTTTTTGTCAATAAAATTGGCAAAGGTACAAGAACGGGATCCTAATGAAATTTCCGAAAGAGACATTTCTTGACCAAAAGAAAGCAAAAATATATCATCTTATTTAGATGCAATCATAAAGCCGAAGCTAAATGCATTCACCAAGGAGTTTGTAAAGATACAAGATAACCTCTATAATATTTCACAGCCGCACTCCCCACAAAGAATTAACAATTAAGCACAAGTTCAATTAAGAACTTTCCCCAATAAAATGTCATTCCCGAAAGAACAACAAGAGCGACCTTAATTTCGAAAGAAAAGAAGGATTTCTTTGGACATAACAAATCACATACAAGTATGAATTTGAATCCAAAAAATATTCAATTAAACTAACCACGATAGTACCCATGATTAATTTAATCAACAAATGCTCAACATAAGTGAATTTATGGAGACTTAAAAACATACAATTAGATTAATCACAAACCCATAATTAATCTAATCGAAATACACAATCAAACTAATCACAAAAGTAACCAATTTAATTGGTCATGCTCGACATAAGAAAACTTACGGAGCAACAACTAA
>NW_020632649.1:604-1000 GCF_003573695.1 Papaver somniferum
TAATCACAAAAGTAATCAATTTAATTGGTCATGCTCGACATAAGAAAACTTACGGAGCAACAACTAAATAACCAAACAAGATGATTAATTTAGTTGAATATGCTCGACATAAAGTACCTCACGGAACAACAACATAGCTAATCATTAAAATAATCAACTTGGTCGTTTCATGCTCAACACAAGACACTTTACGGAGCCTCACAGTAATACATAAAATATGAATCAGGGAAGATCAATACTGCGGAATACACAAGGATTCATTCTATTTTCCATCACTATTCGCATAACGACATTCAATAGACATAATCCTTGAAAACAAAATATTTTAACCTATATTCCATCAATAATTGACATAATAGGCTTAACTTTTGTATTTGTCAAAAGTCTATTCTTTCT
>NW_020632650.1:0-112 GCF_003573695.1 Papaver somniferum
CTACCTAACCCAAATCCCTCATCTAACACAATAGTTGACGTACAAGAACCATAGTAAATGAATCACTAACTAAATTGATATAATAGCAAACATGAATTGAATATGTTACTTA
>NW_020632650.1:123-500 GCF_003573695.1 Papaver somniferum
TGGCAGTAGAAGACTTGCTCTTGTGCATGTTTGCTGCAAGCTACTGAAAACACCCAACCTTCGAGCTATCATTGATTTCTCACAAAAACAACAATAGAGTTCACATATCATTGAGATTTGAGATTACAGGGATACCCATTCAAGCATAATAAGTTTTCCTTGTCTGTGCAAGAGAAATCATCAAGAATAAGGAAAAAAAATTAACATATGCAATATAACAAAGCTTAAAAAATCATAAAAAAATTTCAGAATCATAAAAAATTGCCCATTCACCAGTAATTCAAAATCACTATAGTAACACCCAATACTGCAAATTAAAAAATTCTTTCCACTTGAGTAAGAAGAAACAAAAGGGGTAAATTCAAAACATCCATTCA
>NW_020632650.1:511-741 GCF_003573695.1 Papaver somniferum
CAGGAATTGCTAATATATCACGAGCTATCACTGCTATAATTGGATACATTGGTCCATGAAATTTCCACCACCCCAAAACATCAAAACTAGAATCATTCAGATCAATACCACTTCCTTTTCTAGTAGGGTGAACATCAGCTGATAGGTATTGCTCTAGATCTGTGCGAACAACGTCATGTTGTGAACTTTCTTCCAGAAATGCCGTCAAACCTTTCCTTCTAGAAGTAAAA
>NW_020632650.1:752-1000 GCF_003573695.1 Papaver somniferum
TAATCCATGTTTTCAAAATCCCCAAATTCATGAAACCCTAAAACGAAAACATAACTCATAACAAAGAAACCCTAAAAACAAGATAATAATAACCTGAAGAGAGGATCAATGAACCACCAATCAATCAATCAACGTTCTGCATAACATCATCAGTAGTAAACTTGGTACCCTTATCTTTATCAGCAGCAGCTCTACCTTTGGCCTTACGATCCAAGAGCGACTTCCTATCCTTATCAAGTCTGAGCTTA
>NW_020632651.1:0-276 GCF_003573695.1 Papaver somniferum
TATCCACCACAAAAATTCGAGTCTAAAAAGCATGTCATTACAGAAGGAAATGACCTTCCAAAACTGACAAGGAGTGACCTTGTTAACAAATTAAAGATTTTTGACAATAAACACAAATCTTGAAAGGAAAAAAAATATCTCTTAAAACTATGAAGAACACTAGCTCTAAGGGTAAATCCAGTGTGTCAGAAACTAAGGATGATACCCTATCCCAATTTAGAAAAATCTTGAGGATAAAAACGATTTTCTGAAGATACATCATCCTCTCTCATAAGC
>NW_020632651.1:287-639 GCF_003573695.1 Papaver somniferum
CGATGCCTGCGTCAGTGAGTTAGGATTTTATTTTATTTTATTTTTGCTCGAGGACTAGCAAATAATAGGTTTGGGGGTATTTGATAGACACATTTTTGTGTCTAATTTGTCTCGATTCTATATATTGATAGTGCTCATTTTTGTACTTATTATGGTGTTTTATGTGTGTGTAGGTATTTTTGGCCAATAAACATTTTTGGAAAAATCGGCTCGACACTTGCTATTCGGACCCCTCAAATGGATAAGGGGTGACTAATTACTAAGGGCATCCATTTCCAGGCAGCTGCTAAAGGGAGACCAGCACAGGATAGGGGGAGGCCATCTTAATCGTTTTAAAAACTGAAATTGGCGG
>NW_020632651.1:650-1000 GCF_003573695.1 Papaver somniferum
CTAAAGGGAGACCAGCACAGGATAGGGGGAGGTCATCTTCATCGTTTTAAAAACTGAAATTGGCGGGAAATTTTGTGCATGCAACTGGCAGAGTTGGGGATTGATTTCGAAGGTGTTTTAGTGAGATTCAATTGCCAGAATTGATTGGGCTGGACGTGATTCAACCAAACAAGCCTGGTATAGTGTTTGTTTGGATCAAATTGGGTTAGAAACCGAGTTGGAGCTAAACAGGGAAAGTGTTTTTACACGGACCCTATTGAGATTATTTTTAGAAGTTCTAGAGAGACTAAAGACCTAAAACTCTTTCCAAAGATACATATCTATGTAAGGAAGAGTTTGAGACAATCGGG
>NW_020632652.1:0-563 GCF_003573695.1 Papaver somniferum
ACCGGTGAGAAGTTCAAGAGAAGGCCTAGTTGGGAAGACATCTATACATGGACCAAGAACTTGTTTGGCTAGGATTCCGAGAAGACTAATGGGCTTTTCGAGAAGGGACCTAAGTACCCGAAGAAAGAGTTCAAACTTGTAGATATTAGGAACATGTTTTCTGGGACAGAAAAGAAGGAAAAAGAAGGAGGTCTCTCTGATATGGAATGTCGCTATGCGGCGGCTGGGTATTTGTTGTATGTCCTTGCGTCGGTTATATTTCCTGACAGCAAAGGTAACCGGGTGAGCGCCAACCTTCTTCAGCTTTTGGATCCCTTGGAAGATGTGAGCAAGTACTCTTGGGGGACTGCCATAATTGCACACCTGAATGGTCAGCTTTCTCAGGGATCTCGCAAAATAACTTCTCAAATTAATGGGAATTTGGCTCTAATCCAGGTATTTGGATTGATGAAAGTTTTCTTATTTTTGTACATTTTAAAAATTGAATTATTTATGTTTATTTCATTGGTTGCTATAGGTGTGGATTTATGATCATTTCCCATCACTGATCAAAGATAATGAAG
>NW_020632652.1:574-1000 GCF_003573695.1 Papaver somniferum
TTGGTTGCTATAGGTGTGGATTTATGATCATTTCCCATCATTGATCAAAGATAATGAAGATATGGAACTTAACCCACAATGGAGCAAAGGTAGTCCAACGGGAACCAAATACTTGTTCACTGGTTCTCAAGATAGGGAACAAACTGATGTGTTGATACAAATGCGTCAAAAACTTGACAACATCACGGCTAAAGAGGTAGTCTTCAATCCGTATAAGAATAATAGAGTTGGCGCAATGGAAGATGCCGTGTATTGCCATGGACCTTTGTTTCACCCTAACGGTTTTTCAATGTATAATCCGATAAGAATCATGCGTCAACTTGGTTTTATTCAAGATTCACCCGATGAGGATTATGTACCTCCGTTCAAGCACAAGTTGGAAAAGTGTGAGGCTGACGAAGCGGGTATAAAGGTGGCTTATGAACC
>NW_020632653.1:0-672 GCF_003573695.1 Papaver somniferum
GTCTACACACTTCGTTATAAGTGGGAAATTGATTTCTGAGACTAAATTGTAAACTAGTTAAACTCATCTTTAACAGAAAAAGTTTGAAAAATGTATTGTAATTACAATTAATATGTTCTAAGGCAATACGTCTAGTAAAAATTGCATTTCTATGTACGTTGATTCAAAAAAATATGAAGGAAGTCAAATTTCACAATAGAAGAAGGATGAAAGACGATGCAGAACTAATCTAAATCTTAACAAATTTCATCTGTCTTGAATCAAATAGAAAGAAAAAGCAACACCAAACGAAAGAGTTCATAAAAATGTTGAATTTAATACATGTTAACTCAAAAAAGTCTACACATTCGTTATAAGTGGGAAATTGATTTCTGAGACTAAATTGTAAACTAGTGAAACTCATCTTTAACAGAAAAAGTTTGAAAAATGTATTGTAATTACAATTAATATGTTCTGAGGCAATACATCTAGTAAAATTGCATTTCTATGTACGTTGATTCAAAAAAATATGAAGGAATTCAAATTTCACAATAGAAGAAGGATGAAAGACCATGCAGAACTAATCCAAATCCTAACAATTTCCATCTATTTTGAATCAAATAGAAAGACAAATCCAACACAAAAAGAAAGAGTTCATAAAAATGTTAAATTTTATATACGTTAACTCAAAAA
>NW_020632654.1:0-452 GCF_003573695.1 Papaver somniferum
GGCTAACCATTTGGTTAACTATTGTTGAACCAACAAATGTTAATGTTTGGGAACGGTTCGTAAAACCAGAATTGGGCATTTCATTTGCGTGTAACAAGCTAAGTTTTCGATCCAATGGTTGAGAAATATTAACTTGAATCTAATCAGGTTTTCATCTAACGGTGAATATTGAATGCTTTGTTACCAAGCTAACATTGATTGCAAACCCTGATTTGAAAGACTATATATTGGAGAACTCTAGCAACTGGGAAACCTAATCCCCACACCTTACGTGTGATACTAGTTGCATAGCTAGAGTCGATTCTCCTTTAACCTTTGGTTTCTTCTTCTAAAACTAGGTTAACGACTTAAAGACTTCATTGGGATTGTGAAGCCAGACCGATACTACTTTTCTTGTAGTTGTGTGATCTGATCTTGCATCTTCTATCGTTACGAGTACGATTGTAATAATT
>NW_020632654.1:463-1000 GCF_003573695.1 Papaver somniferum
TACTTCATTGGGATTGTGAAGCCAAACCGATACTACTTTTCTTGTAGTTGTGTAATCTGATCTTGCATCTTCTATCCTTAAGAGTACTATTGTAATAATTGGCTCGAGATTTATATCTCCGTTCGGAAAGATAGAAAAGTAATCACAAGCACTTCGTATCATCGTTTGTGATTCCACAATATCTTTTTCGCTGCGTCGATTAGGATTATTGTGAGGTGATTGATAATACTAGGCCGTTCTTCGGGAATATAAGTCCGGTTTATCAATTGGTTCATGTTCACCTTGATTTATCAAAAGACGGAACAAAACTCAAAGGTATATTCGTGGGAGACGGATTTATCTATCACCGTAGACTTTTCTGTGTGATACAAATTTGTTTATTAAAGTCTTCGACTTTGGGTCGTAGCAACTCTTAGTTGTGGGTGAGATCAGCTAAGGGAATCAAGTACGTAGCATCCTGCTGGGATCAGAGACGTAGGAGCATAACTGTACCTTGGATCAGTGTGAGATTGATTGTGTTTCAACTACAGTCCAGAC
>NW_020632655.1:0-484 GCF_003573695.1 Papaver somniferum
ATTAAGGCTTTCAACTCTTCACAAAATATTTGATAGTCCAAAATTGTATGTATTTGATCTAACTTATTGAATTCTCCTACAACATTATCATGACCTAATTCTTGAAACCTAGTACAGACATCAATAATAAAATCCTCCCAATACAAAACACCCTTACCTATTTGGTAGTCTTGGAACCAAACATCTGCTTTGCCATCCAAGTACAGGGTAGCTGATGAGTGCCAAATATTGTATATATTTGCACCTTTTTATTGGCATTTAACTCATCATTTGTGCACTAACGCTCCATTTTATCCCATATTCTGTGTTTTCGTTGTTTTCAAGAATAAATACTTTTCTCAATTAATTTTGCATTTTTAGGTACTAAATAAAGCCTAGTTAACTCACGGAGCGAAAAGAGCAAATACACGGAAAAAAGCCGAAGGAAACTCTAGCGGAAAAGAAGTGAAGAATGCGGTATGGAAGACTCAAGGATGAAAATGGG
>NW_020632655.1:495-1000 GCF_003573695.1 Papaver somniferum
ACACGGGAAAAAGCCGAAGGAAACTCTAGCGGAAAAGAAGTGAAGAATGCGGTATGGAAGACTCAAGGATGAAAATGGGCTTAACAAGGAAGAAATTGTTCTTAAAGAAGAAGTGGGCTCAAGATTACCTAAGACCAAATCCATTTCCTAAACCCAAACCCAAACCCATATCCTAAACCCAAAATCCAAACCCAAACCCGCTTCTCTCCTTAGACGTCAGATTGGATCCATTCCATCATCTAACGGTCGCTTCATCAGAGTACATCGAGCTTTGATTTTCCTGTCTAACACTATAGCACCTAACTCCATCTTGGACCGTCAGTTTTGATGTATTCCATATCCAACGGTCGCTCCACATCCACTTCCATCGCGCCGTTGGATCATTCTCTCATCTTTTCATCCAACATCTTCCCTTCGCTGACATCAAAATTTGATGAGCCCGCTCAACACCATAACCTAGAATACTTATACCCCAAAACAAACAGCCCCTAACCCATTCTTCTCT
>NW_020632656.1:0-332 GCF_003573695.1 Papaver somniferum
TTGCCAATCACTTTAGAATACTGAACGAAACTTGACTAGCTTGTTCTTTGGTTGGTTGGGATAGAAGGTGGAGGTTACATTAAGAAAGATAACCATCGAATTTAACTGGGTGCATCAAAAAGGGCTACCTCTTGCAAAGTGTCATGTAATTTTTTGTTTCTTTTTGCTTATGTATCAAAAGAGTTACCATGTTGTAAATATTTTTTTTCAAGAAAAAAAAAATCAAGTATTTATCAATTTCATCCTCTCTTGTTCCAAAAATAAAAGAGAGTAGTCAATGTAAATAAGAGTCATGTAAAGAGTCATCTTTTGTGTTTTTGTGTTATAAGCAA
>NW_020632656.1:532-876 GCF_003573695.1 Papaver somniferum
AGGAAGAAATTGTTCTTAAAGAAGAAGTGGGCTCAAGATTACCTAAGCCCAAATCCATTTCCTAAACCCAAACCCATATCCTAAACCCAAAATCCAAACCCAAACCCGCTTCTCTCCTTAGACGTCAGATTGGATCCATTCCATCATCTAACGGTCGTTTCATCAGAGTACATCGAGCTTTGATGTTCCTGTCTAACACTATAGCACCTAACTCCATCTTGGATCGTCAGTTTTGATGTATTCCATATCCAACGGTCGCTCCACATCCACTTCCATCGCGCCGTTGGATCATTCTCTCATCTTTTCATCCAACATCTTCCCTTCGCTGACATCAAAATTTGATG
>NW_020632657.1:0-411 GCF_003573695.1 Papaver somniferum
AGTGGGGTTTTCTTCAGGCCGAGTGCAGTATAAGCCAAGACTTGTCAAGAATGGCAAGGTACGCTTCAAACGTCCCTTGCACTCTTGACTCAACCGTGTACCTCGGCGCCTTGATCAGATCTGCACTCCTTGGGAGAGTCCTTATTACCTTAGTCGCCCAACCCAAGTCATATGCTTAGGTTGAAAATCCAAGGTGCCTCTCCCGGATGGGATTTATTGACCCCAAATCTCCATGAATCAGGTTCCGGTGGCGGTGTAGCCTTTCCCTGAGCCATGCAACAGGTACCCCCTAATATTACGTACTTTAGGTCTTACATTTGCCTCTTGCGAAATTGTATTCGCGAACTAGGGTGTACGCCGTAAAGGTTCGCCCCTTTATTTTATGTCATTGTTCTGTGATTATCTCTGCGA
>NW_020632657.1:611-1000 GCF_003573695.1 Papaver somniferum
CCCCACAATGTCTAAGCCCCATTTTCCAAAGGGCCACACACTGGTTGAAGATGACAATGGTGCTCCTGGTGCATGTATTTTCTTTCCATGCCGCTGACAATCTTCACAACGTCTTGATATTTTTTTTGCATCTTCATGCATGTATGGCCAGTAATAACCTTGCATTTTTGCTCTATGTGCCAAAGATCTTCCTCCACTATGATTGCCAGCATCTCCACTATGTAACATTTTCAGCACCTTTTCTCCTTCCTCTCGTGTCAAACATCTGAGTGATGGTCCACTAAAGGATTTTCGGTATAGCAACCCATCTCTTAATTCATAATTCGTTGCTCGGCTTTTTAACTTGTGTGTTTCCAATCTATTTCTTGGTGTTTCTCCTTTCGCCAAAT
>NW_020632658.1:0-158 GCF_003573695.1 Papaver somniferum
CTTAATCGAGTCTAACAATACAGAATATTGAGAACAAAATAGACACATAAATGCGTCTATCAAATACCCCCAAACTTATTATTTGCTAGTCCTCGAGCAAAACTAATAAAAAAACAAATAAAACCGAGTTAATCTCGGGAGGGTTTACCAGAGGTGTG
>NW_020632658.1:169-501 GCF_003573695.1 Papaver somniferum
CTCAACCTATCTCCAAGTAAGTAGAATGCCAGAGAAATTAAAGGTGTCAGCTCTAAAGCTGACTGAAGAAAAGGGGAGACACATCCACACGACTGCTAGATAAAGAGATATCCGCTACACAGCTAGATAAACATTGTAAGATGCGTCCGCTGCTTTACAGCTGGATAAGATTAGGAGAGAGATAAAAATGAGATGGACATCTGCTACACATCTAGACTAATTACGTATGATGAGTTAAACCAGTGCTAGAAAGATCTTGTGCCAGATTGAAAGTAGACTAACAAAGCAACCAAAATGCATCTTTCTTCAACTCTCTCACAGTGCTCAATAGA
>NW_020632658.1:701-1000 GCF_003573695.1 Papaver somniferum
ATGTCTCAATAAGTTGTTATCTCTAGCATTCCAATTTCTATCTTTTCGGTGAGAAACAATATGTAAACTTAGCTAACCGGATACCATGTGACGCTAGAAGTTTCAAAAGTGCAACTAAAAAAGTTTCTCCCATACCCCCAAACTTAAATCTAACATTGTCCTCGATGTTCTAAAGATAAAATTAAAAGCATAGACAAGGAGAAACTGTTACCAATGAAGAAAAAGAGATAAGGAAAGATATTACCATGTCGCATGAATATTGGGTTACCTCCCAAGAAGTGCTAAGTTTAAAGTCTTCA
>NW_020632659.1:0-386 GCF_003573695.1 Papaver somniferum
CGCCATAACTCAAGATAATTCTCTCTTTACTCGGCTTAAAGAGAAAATATTTTTTGGATATTTTCTTCCTTTAATTAGCTCTCCACGCGCTGAAATGATGTATAAACACTCCAAACATGATCTTACACGCTGTAGAATTGATTCAACACTCTCCAAACACATGAGTACACGTCTAAATTTGATGTGATCGTGTGATATTCATTTCTTGAACGTGCTTCCTGATTTCTTGATTGCGATGATTCCAGCCAATTATGATCGATCCTAACACCCAAAATGTCTTCCTCTATCCATATCACAAATACCCATTGAAAATCAGAGGTTTAATCGAACTCTAACCCCTCCAAAAATCGATCGACCCAACTGCCAGTGAGAAGAAATATTTTCCC
>NW_020632659.1:586-2403 GCF_003573695.1 Papaver somniferum
ACATCATTAGGTTCGGGAAAACATGTATGAAGATAATCTTGTAATATGGTTGAGGCATAAATGTCAAGTCCTACACGAGGGAACTTTCTAAGAGTTAAAGTACATGGAGAATGATAATCACCCTCAAACTTAGAGTTTTTTGTGTCTCTAGAAAGACTATTTACAACTTCCCTAATTTCTAGGTCATCAGATTCCTGGAAATGGTCAATTGATTCTTCTAAGTCAGGTTCATCCTCACTCATCTCTACGAGTTCATCTTCTTCGTCTAAGACTATTGTTTCTAAATCGCTAGACTCTAAAACATTATTCTCAGAATAAACTCGTTCCTCTAAATCATTATCGGCTTTGTAAACAGGAAATACTACATCGTCTAAAACGAGGGTATCTCTAGTCAAATCCTCGTCCTTTTGAATAGGTGAATAATTATTAAAATTATTTGGATTTGAACTAGAAATAATATTATCATTGTAAAGCTCAATTGGAGTAACCATTTCCTGATCACTATTCCTACATAAGTATGATTCTCCATCAACACTATCCTCATCATAATAACATGAAAAAGATCGAACCTCATCAAAACAAGTAGTGCTACCAATTCTAACCTTGTCATCTTGATTATGATTGACATTTTTTGATTGTGATTGTTGTAGTAAATAGGATTCGAACTCAAAGATTTGTGAAGATTAAATTTAAAGGTTTAATAAAATTATATAAAAAAAAAAATATTAACAATGGTGAGAGGTACTGGGACTAAGAATTTCACCAAATTCCATTCATGTGATTCAAATAATAATTCCATGCAATTATAGCTCAAATATTAAAAATATGGACTCTTATTCTTTGCCAATATAGATTCTCAAAATATTAGTTATAAATCGTAAGCATGGAACATCAAACATTTAAGCAAGCATGACCCATCAAATAAAATGATAACTAATTAATTCGAACTATAAATCAATTAAAAACAAGTGCAAAAGTCATAAAAAGAATTATTAAAATTACCACATGCGTGAAATAGGGCTCCATCCGTCGTCCCAGTGTTGGGATCTAGCTTCTCATATTAATCACTTGCTCAAAATACATGTTTGTTGATCAAAAGTTGATTAAAATGATAAAATGAGTAAAACAGTGAATATACGACCCACAGAAGGTGTCACAAAAAGAACGATAAGAGACAGGTGCTGCTGATGTTGAGACTGCACTGCGACCCACCAGTGCGCGTCTTAGACACTGTTGATTAACGACTGTCTACGCCAGTCTGTTCTTCGTGTTCTTGGTGTTCTTCATCATCAGCAGCAGCAGAAACAGAGTTTGATCAACTCGTGATTTTTTGCTCCTGAGCTATCCTCTCGACCTCCAACTCTCGACCCCAAACTCTCGACACCCATTCTCTGTGATACCAGAAATCTATTTATACTCCTCAGCCTCATTTAGTCACGCCATAACTCAAGATAATTCTCTCTTTACTCGGCTTAAAGAGAAAATATTTTTTGGATATTTTCTTCCTTTAATTAGCTCTCCACGCGCTGAAATGATGTATAAACACTCCAAACATGATCTTACACGCTGTAGAATTGATTCAACACTCTCCAAACACATGAGTACACGTCTAAATTTGATGTGATCGTGTGATATTCATTTCTTGAACGTGCTTCCTGATTTCTTGATTGCGATGATTCCAGCCAATTATCGATCCTAACACCCAAAATGTCTTCCTCTATCCATATCACAAATACCCATTGAAAATCAGAGGTTTAATCGAACTCTAACCCCTCCAAAAATCGATCGACCCTACTGCCAGTGAGAAGAAATATTTT
>NW_020632659.1:2603-2921 GCF_003573695.1 Papaver somniferum
AAGTTCTCTCCTGAATTTCAAAGATCTCAATGTCTTTTTCTCTAATGTCTCAATAAGTTGTTATCTCTAGCATTCCAATTTCTATCTTTTCGGTGAGAAACAGTATGTAAACTTAGCTAACAGGATACCATGTGACGCTAGAAGTTTCAAAAGTGCAACTTAAAAGTTTCTCCCATACCCCCAAACTTAAATCTAACATTGTCCTCGATGTTCTAAAGATAAAATTAAAAGCATGAACAAGGAGAAACTGTTACCAATGAAGCAAAAGACATAAGGAAAGATATTACCATGTCGCATGAATATTGGGTTACCTCCCAA
>NW_020632660.1:0-324 GCF_003573695.1 Papaver somniferum
TAAGCTCTTGCGGCGAAATTGGCTCGAAAAGTGGTGTTTTACACCCCCGAAATGTGTTAAAGGCACCCCAGAAATGCGCTGAAGGAATCCCAGAAAAATTACTATTTACGCCCAAAAATACTATTTGCACCCCAGGGCAAGTGCTAAAGGGACACCCGTACAGGATTAAGGGGAGGACATCTTCTTCCCAAAATTCAAAAATGAAAAAAGGCGGGAAAAATGGCAGCAACAATGGCAGAGTTTTCGATCGGATTTTGGAGGAGTTTTTGTGTGATTCAATCGCTGAAACTTCATGGGTAGTTGTGATATGTCCTAACAAAGCTA
>NW_020632660.1:433-589 GCF_003573695.1 Papaver somniferum
CAACGCTAGTATGGGTGTTTGTTTCGATAAAATTTTGTCTGGATAACTTGGTTTAATCCAAACAGGGAGTTGGAGGAAAAACATGAGCTTACACGAGTTATGGTGAATCTAAACGTGTACTGCACGTGTTTGGAAGCCTTAATCAACACTTTGGAA
>NW_020632660.1:600-894 GCF_003573695.1 Papaver somniferum
TCCAACATGATGAGAGGCTAATTTCTCCCACAACCAAGGCAATGAGGAAGCTATTTACGCATGAATAATTGGTAATCATTTATTTCCTCCAATTTATAATTTATAATTCACTCAATCACTGCTTTTGCAGAGTTTTTAATTGTTTGTAAAACTTTTCTTCATTAGTTGTGATTCAATTAGATAGGTTATGCTTTGTTTAGATAATCTATGCTTAGGGATACAATTAATTTTTGAGAATTTTCCAGATTATTTGTGAATTAAGAAATAAGAGTCTTAAAAGATAATTAGAGTTTT
>NW_020632661.1:0-610 GCF_003573695.1 Papaver somniferum
AGCTTCTTTGCAAGTCTTTGAGGATGCAGGAAAGCAGAAATCTTATTTTGCTGACTTTCTTTAGTTTTCTTTCCATGATATCTTGAACCTTGGACTTCTGAGAGATGTGAAGTTTTATTCTGGTCTTGATTTCTTGGTTGGTTTTGGATTGTGAAATCGATCGTCTTGACCAATGGACAGTCAATCCCCAGTACTTTGTTGAATCTCTCTCTTTCGTTTTCCCTTCTTCTGGCAGGACCTAAATAGAGGATCCGGGTAGAAAAATTGATGTAAATACCCAGGTAGTCGAAATTGGAGGTACCTTGATGAAGGACTTAGCGAAAAGACCTGGTGGACACCGATCGACTGTGGAAGTCATGAATCCCGTCTAAGAATTGTTGCTTGCATGTTGTATGCTCAGGAAGCTGTAGGAACCTCATACGACGTCGGAATATGATGCTTGACCCCAACTTTTGAAGCTAACAGACTGAGTTGTCACATGAGAAAAGAATCACTCAATTCGGAGTTGTAGAGGTCAGCCAACGAAGCGTGCACATTTGTGATTTGTAATCCCGTACAGATTTTTCATATTTCATAAACCTGACTGTAAAGGCCATATCTTTCAGCTCGT
>NW_020632661.1:621-1000 GCF_003573695.1 Papaver somniferum
ACAGATTTTTCATATTTCATAAACCTGACTATAAAGGCCATATATTTCAGCTCGTATGTCTGATCAATGCGCCCTTTTGGTATGTTGTAGAAGAGACATAGACGAACATCTTTCGTTGAGGAAGCATTGTCCCATTACTCAACCATTGGTACGTTTTTGCAAACCCATGGCCTGAAGTGTGTTGTATCTTATTTGTAGAGGTGATGAGAACATCTTGTAGAAGACTTTGGATAATACCCACCAGTCATGCCAGCTTTGGGAAGAATTTCATTTGAGCATGTTATCAGGTCTACACATCTTTATATGAATCATTGGTTCTTAGAGGAGTCTACTTCATGTGTAACACTTCAGAGAATGATTAGTTGATGAAGCCCTGAGG
>NW_020632662.1:0-288 GCF_003573695.1 Papaver somniferum
GCAAGGGCTTATTTCTCTAAAATTTCCTACAAGAACACAAAATAACACAATAAGTACTTAATCGAGTCTAACAATACAGAACATTGAGAACAAAATAGACACATAAATGCGTCTATCAACGGCTTTATGAAAATCAAGTCATGATCTTTGAGCAATTGCTGAAAGTAAGCAATTGTATACGTGATGAAATAATGTATGTATGAGTTTTGCGATTTTATAGTGTATGCACACATGTAGAAAAACAGCGAATGTTCACATGAAAGGTTATGTGAATTATTCATAGTTTCA
>NW_020632662.1:488-1000 GCF_003573695.1 Papaver somniferum
GGATCAATGTAGACTCCATGGAAATGGAGGAAAATCTACGGGAGCGGAGAGCCCAGAAGTAAGGACTATAGGGTGTTAGCAAATGACGTGCAGTCCCCAGCCGCTCCTTGTGTCATGACTTTACCCATGTAATTAGGATCATGAGATCAAGGTTTGTTACTTCTTTTCAGAATTTTTTTCCATCGATTGACGGTCTTCAACTTGTTCCCGGGTAAACAATTCATGAATCCAGCACTAATGAAGAAGTCGATGTAAGTGCCCTTTTTCGTGCACGTGATCGTGGCATCTCCTTGAATGACATAATAATAATTTTTGTTGACGAACCTAGGAAGAAATCATGGTATATAAGCATTATGTTGATGAAGCGTGCTCTTCTTTGGGATATGAGAATATGGAGAGTTCCCAAAATCCCGAACCAAATGAAGATAATGGAGTTGCCAACGGAGATTCCAACATTTCCAAACCCTCAAATGGTTTAGAGACTCCCCTAGTAAGTATATCTCCTGTGACCT
>NW_020632663.1:0-294 GCF_003573695.1 Papaver somniferum
AGAACAATAGAGTTACAGATATGAGAGAATAAAAAGAGAAGAGAAAGTAAAAAGAAAGTGGAAAGAAGAGTAAGAAGAGTATATAAAGAAGATTTTTACTCGAAGAAATAAACACCATTAAGATGAAAATACGTGAGCGGTTGAAAAGCAGCGGTTACAGAAGACGTGTCAAAAAATAGATGGAAGAAAGAATACGTGTGATAAATGAAAAATATAAAGAGATGAACAGCTGCGGCATTTCTCACGCGGCATTTCTCACATCATTCTCTACTTTGCAGAGAAGATATGAGAAGA
>NW_020632663.1:494-812 GCF_003573695.1 Papaver somniferum
TTTTAAATTTTTCTCATGTCTATTGCCACTTGGAGGCATATTTGAATATAGAGTATGGGAATGAATAAAAAGTAAGAAGATTAAAAAGGGAAGGATTACAGTAGCAGAACTTGCAGAAGAATAATAGAGTTACAGAGATGAGAGAATAAAAAAAGAAGAGAAAGTAAAAAGAAAGTGGAAAGAAGAGTAAGAAGAGTATATAAAGATTTTTTACTCGAAGAAATAAACACCATTAAGATGAAAAGACGTGAGCGGTTGAAAAGCAGCGGTTACAGAAGACGTGTCAAGAAATAGATGGAAGAAAGAATACGTGTGATA
>NW_020632663.1:823-1000 GCF_003573695.1 Papaver somniferum
CAGAAGACGTGTCAAGAAATAGATGGAAGAAAGAATACGTGTGATAAATGTAAAATATGAAGAGAAGAACAGCTGCGGCATTTCTCACGCGGCATTTCTCACATCATTCTCTGCTTTGCAGAGAAGATATGAGAAGAGGCAAGATGTAGGATCAGAATCTCGCAGCAATAATGCCTC
>NW_020632664.1:0-377 GCF_003573695.1 Papaver somniferum
AAATGTATTGTAATTACAATTAATATGTTCTTAGGCAATACGTCTAGTAAAAATTGCATTTCTATGTACGTTGATTCAAGAAAATATGAAGAAAGTCAAATTTCACAATAGAAGAAGGATGAAAGACCATGCAGACTAATCCAAATCCTAACAAATTTCATCTATCTTGAATCAAATAGAAAGACAAAGCTAGCACAAAAAGAAAGAGATCATAAAAATGTTAAATTTAATATACGTTAACTCAAAAAAGTCTACACACTTCGTTATAAGTGAGAAATTGATTTCTGAGACTATATTGTAAACTAGATAAACTCATCCTTAACAGAAAAAGTTTGAAAAATGTATTGTAATTACAATTAATATGTTCTAAGGCAATA
>NW_020632665.1:0-410 GCF_003573695.1 Papaver somniferum
CATTAATTTGATGGAAAATAGGATAAAATATTTTGTTCAACAAGGATAAAGTCTATTATTTCGTTATGATGGAAAATAGGATAGATCCTTGTATGTTATCCACGGTATTGATCTTCATTGATCCATTTTATTATGTTTTACCGTGAAGGCTCCATTGTATGTCTTATGTTGAGCACCTTACAACTAAGTTGATTTACCTTGGCTTTGTTGGTTGTTCCATAAGATGCTATATGTCGAGCATTAGGAACTAAATTAATCAACTAGTTTGGTTATTTAGTTAGTACTCCATAAGTTTTCTTTCTTATGTTGAGTACATGTACGGTTAAGGTTGTCATATTCTATGATGAACTTAGTCGGGGTTCCATAAGTTCTCTTATGTTGAGCCAAAAATAATCAAATTGATTACTTCG
>NW_020632665.1:451-1000 GCF_003573695.1 Papaver somniferum
AAAATAATTAAATTGATTACTTCGATGATTAGTTTGGTTATTTGTATTCCAATTAGATTAATTATAGGTTCTCTTGTAATTAATCTAGTTGAGTTTTCATATATTCCACAAGTTCTTGTGTTGAGTATATGGAAGACTACACTATCATGCTCTTTGGTTAATGTAGTCATATATTCCGTAAGGTTTTCCTTATGTTGAGTATTTGAACGGTTAAGTTAGTCATCTCCGTGTGATTGACTTAGTCGTAGCTCCGTGAGTTTACTTATGTTGAGCACTTTCAATTAAATTGATCACTTTTGTGGTTTGATTTAGTTGCGTATTCCAATTGAATTAATCATGGGTTTACTTGTGATTAATTTGGTTGAGCTTTGGATATAGAAAATCATTCCTATGATTTTTGGTGTCCAGTAAAAAAATCCTTCTTTTCTTTCGAAATTAAGGTCGCTCTTGTTGTTCTTTCGGGAATGACATCAAATGGGGGAGAGTTCTTTTGAACTTGTGCTTAATGGTAATATAGTGCGGCTGTGGAATTTGATAGGGGTTATCTTG
>NW_020632666.1:0-317 GCF_003573695.1 Papaver somniferum
GTTTGGTACCGTCCAAGTTATCTCTCTTTGATAAAGACTCGCAGATTTCTATTTGCTTGAGTAAAGATCAAATCGAGAGATTGAGATAATAACTCCTTAAGATACTTTCTATCTAGATTGAGTCTGACTGTCTAGTTAATTCTCTAGCAAAGTGTTTCGGGGTTAGTCCATACAGATTGCTAATCGAAATATTGGGTGGTTGATGGTTTTTCAAATAGTAATTGTAGTAGTGGTAAAAACAGGGTCTTTTCAGACTTGTGAAGAAAACAATTTTTCTAGATTTAAATTAAACAGGCAAATAAATAAAATAGTTCAAA
>NW_020632666.1:517-930 GCF_003573695.1 Papaver somniferum
ATTTAAAAACAGTCCATATTCAAGTCCTCAGCATATATTCACCTTAAGGAGTCCAGTAACCCGCTTGCAGGAGATTCGCGGGTGTTTAGAATTTTACCTCCCGTACCAGACGGGCGAAGAATCTCTGAAGTCGACTCGGGCCACGACTCCTATGCCGTGTGCGAACCCGAGGGGCCGAGACGATATCATAATCGTCGTCCTTCCCTGCAAACAGTTTATATTTAAGGGTACCCTTCCGTAGGGTTTAAAAATAAAAATGTCCCAAAATTAATGTCCAAAGTCCATAAAAAAAAAAAAAAGAAAAGAAAAGAAAGTCTAATTAAAAAAAAATTACAAAAATAAAAATGTCTCTCTTTTTTTTTTCACTCTTTTACAAAATAAAGAAAATCTTCTTCTTTCGCTCCTTTAGCTTT
>NW_020632667.1:0-442 GCF_003573695.1 Papaver somniferum
GTTCTTCCTCTCCTTCAAATGCTCCTTCTCATGAAAAATCCGAGAATGATGAGGATGATGATGACCCTGCTAAAAATGAAGACTCTCTATCTGAATCCTCTATGGCACAATTGTCTGGCATCTTCTATGATTCTTGGCAAGGAATGGGAGATATTCATCTTGCCAATACATGTAAATCTCTCGCAATTATTTGCGATACTCCTTCGTCGTATGGTGATAGTTCTCTTTGTGGGGTCTCCAGATCAGTGACTCCTAGATCTTGAATTCTCTCAATAGTCTAATATTCCTTCGTATTTTTACCTCCTCTTCATTATTGTAACTCAAAATTTCTCTCTATTTTAACATTTCTTGTATTTTCTCGTAGGCTGGAAAAGCTTCTTTCGCTGTTACCTCAGATCTGGAGAGGAGACGCGAAATTCTTGAAAAGAAGAATCTTCAATTT
>NW_020632667.1:453-1000 GCF_003573695.1 Papaver somniferum
TGTTGCCTCAGATCTGGAGAGGAGACGCGAAATTCTTGAAAAGAAGAATCTTCAATTTCGTACAAAGAATGAGGAGCTGGAAACTGAAGCTAAGGGTCTTCGTGAGAAGAACGAACAATTAGAAGTTGAAGTTAAAGGTCTTCGCGAGAAGAACAAACAACTAGAAATTGATTCTTCTTCGCATAAGAATAAAATCTCTAGTCTTCAGCAAGCTAATAATCAACTCTATGGTATGTTACTTTTCTCCTTTCCCTTCATTCATTCATCCTGTTGTTTTATCTTATTTGATTGATCCTTTTTGCAGACATTTATGGTCTTTCTGATGAAGCTACCATTCTTCGTTCATTTCCTAATGCCTTGGATAATGATACCCTTCTTGAGCACCTTAATAAATCTTTAAATAGTTTCTCAAATGATAAAATTTCATCTCTTTCTCTGAATGAACTGAGATCCAAATTTCTCCTCTTAGAGATTGACCATAGATCTAGTTGAGGCTTAGCCAACCAATTTAAGCGTTTCTATCTTAATTCTAAAGATAAAATCAATA
>NW_020632668.1:0-272 GCF_003573695.1 Papaver somniferum
AACACCCATCCTCTGGTTGATGAGGTTAGACCAGGCTATGATACCAAGATCGACTTTGTTTTCCCACCAAATATTTTTCAACCAATTGTGGGAACGTATAAATTTCAGATATGTCAATTATTTAGTTTTGAGACTAAACCTAATTACTTTAAGAGATTAGGGTCGATACATTTGCTTAAGATTGACCACCAGTTTCATCGTGGTCGATTGTGTGAGTCAAAACTGATTGACTTTAAGGATCCTCAATTATTCAGGTTATTATTATGTGCTTT
>NW_020632668.1:283-452 GCF_003573695.1 Papaver somniferum
TAGGAAGATTTTGTATATAGTTATTTTGTTTTATTTTTAGAAACTCTAAATAGGGTATTATTTTTGTAATTTTTCTTTTCCTTTTTGGACATTTTTATTTTTGGACTTTTTGGACATTCTTGGACATTATTTTTAAACCCTAAGGAAGGGTCAAAATTAAATATCAACT
>NW_020632668.1:463-682 GCF_003573695.1 Papaver somniferum
AAAATTTTTACTTGAGTTTCTCCAGACTCTAATACCTGAACCGGATCTTAGCTTTGAGGAATTCCAACCCATGAAAATATTTTATTTGGACCCAGTTATAGAACGTGAACCTAAACCACAGCTAGATGTAGTTGTCTTAAACAGGAAACTAGACAAGGGTGTGCTTTATTTGTTTATTTTCTTGACAGGTTGCAGATTCCTTTTATTTGTGATAGCTCT
>NW_020632668.1:693-966 GCF_003573695.1 Papaver somniferum
TGGTACGGGAGGTAAGACTCTATCCACCCACGAATCCCCTGTCAGTGGGTTTTATTTTGTGTGATAACTCACACCCCTGCAATAGAATGTCGAACTGGTATCACAATAGCCAATACAATGAATATCCGACTGAGTTTCAAAATGGACGTTACAATTTTAACCATAGTGTGAATAGTGATTGGGAATGTCAACCTTTTCAAGGTTACGGCTCATACTATGGTGAGCCCAATTACTATACACACACACACCGGTCATACGAGCAAGAAAATAAGG
>NW_020632669.1:0-396 GCF_003573695.1 Papaver somniferum
ATCACGTCTAGCCCAGCAAATTTCAGCGATTGAATCTCACTCAAACATCTTCGAAATCCAAACAAAAATTTGGTTGCTCACTGGTTATTTTTCCCGCCAAAAAAAATATTCGAATTTTGAGAAGAAAGTGACCTCCCCCTATCCTGTGCTGGTCTCCCTTTAGCAACTGCCCTGAAATGGATGCCCCTTAGTAATTGGTCGCCCCTTATCCGTTTGAGGGGTCCGAATAGCAAGTGTCCTCCGGGGGTGCCCCGCGCAACTTTTCGAGCAGATTTTTCCAAAAATGTTTATTGGCCAAAAATACCTACACACACATAAAACACCATAATAAGTACAAAAATGAGCACTATCAATATATAGAATCGAGATAAATTAGACACAAAAATGTGCCTATCA
>NW_020632669.1:492-1000 GCF_003573695.1 Papaver somniferum
GTTTGGAGTCTTCTTCTAAATGAATCTGATGCATACAAACGGTAGGACTTATACCCTTAATGTCTGCTATAGTCCACCCTAAAGCTTCCTTATTGTCTTGAAGAACTTTTACTAGCCTACTTTCCTGATCACTATCCAAATCTGAAGCTATTATCACAGGTAAAGTCTCAGATGGTCCTAAAAACACATACTTCAGGGTATCTGGTAGTGGTTTAAGGTCCAACTTAGGAGGCTCTTCTAAAGAAGAAATTAGGGTATTCTCAGAAACTGGTAATGGTTCGAACCTAGCTTTCCATCTATCAGTGTCTAACACAGGGGTAGAATCTAATAGAGCATTCACCTGTTCAATAGTGCTATCGTCGTCAAAGTCTAAACCGAAATGGGATAGACAATTTTCTAATGGGTCTTCAGACAAGATGTTTGGTAATGACTCCTGAACTAAGGCTTCTATCATATTCACCTCTTCGACACACGTGTCATCTAGCTCATAAGGTAGGTTACTGACATT
>NW_020632670.1:0-366 GCF_003573695.1 Papaver somniferum
TGCAAGGCATTTCTACCATGTTTAAGGAAAGTCAACAAGAAACTAAGAATGCTATCAAGGAGTTGCAGACACAAATGGGATCCATGGCGGTTGATATAAACAAGTTGAAGGAACAAAATAGTGGGAAACTCCCTTCTCAACCTATCAACCCAAAAGAGGGTGTCAATGCTATTACGTTGAGAAGTGGTACACAACTTGTGTAACCCGAAGTTACCGATTCGGGCAAGGTGGAAACACCAAAGGAGCCGGTTTTGGAGGAAAAGAGGGATGAAATTCCCTAAACACCCGAGGTACCTATTCCTAACTCTAAAACTCCGGTTTCTACTTATGTTCCTCCTTTACCTTTCCCTCGCAGATTTGCAAGTT
>NW_020632670.1:377-1000 GCF_003573695.1 Papaver somniferum
CTAACTCTAAAACTCCGGTTTCTACTTATGTTCCTCCTTTACCTTTCCCTCGCAGATTTGCAAGTTCCAAGAAGGCGGAACTAGAAAAGGAGATTTTAGACGTTCTAAAGAAGATTCATGTGAACATACCACTCATTGATGCTATCAAGCAAGTTCCCAAGTATGCGAAAGTGTTGAAGGACTTGTGTACCAATAAGCGAAGGCTCAAAGATAACGAAGTGCTAAGTGTGGGGGAGAATGCTTCGGCAATCTTACAACACAAACTCCTACTGAAATGTAAGGATCCCGGTAGCTTTGACATTCCAGTCACAATTGGTAACACTACTTTTAACAAAGCTATGTTGGATTTAAATGCATCCGTAAATGTTATGCCTGCATCTATGTACAATTCACTTGAGTTAGGTCCTCTTAAAAAGGCTAGAATTGTATTGCAATTAGCCGATCGTTCTAATGGCTACCCAATGGGTATTGTTGAGGATGTCCTTGTTCAGGTTAATCAATTAGTATTTCCAGCTGACTTTTGCGTGTTAGAGATGAATGAAGGTTCACCGGACTCGTCTCTTCCATTGCTACTTGGGAGTCCCTTCATGAAAACGGCGAAAACCATTATTGATGTGGACAAT
>NW_020632671.1:0-421 GCF_003573695.1 Papaver somniferum
TTAGCAATCTGTATGGACTAACTCTAATATACTTTTAAGAGAATCAACTAGACAGTCAGACTCAATCTTAATAAAAAAGTATATCAAGGAGTTAATATCTCTATCTCTTGATTTAAATATTATTCAAGCAATCTGCGAGTCTCGATTAAATACAAGAGATATAAACTTGGATGGTACCAAAGACCAATATCCAAGGATCAATTAATATCCAATCAACAACCAAAGGTTGGATTTCACTATTGATCGATACAACGCACAACCTGTGATATTTCAATTATATAACAAAATATAATGCGGAATAGAAATAACACGGACACCAGAAATTTTGTTAACGAGGAAACCGCAAATGCAGAAAAACCCCGAGACCTAGTCCAAATTGAACACCACACTGTATTAATCCGCTACAGACACTAGCCTACTA
>NW_020632671.1:432-616 GCF_003573695.1 Papaver somniferum
ATGCAGAAACACCCCGAGACCTAGTCCAAATTGAACACCACACTGTATTAATCCGCTACAGACACTAGCCTACTACAAACTAACTTCGGTCTGGACTGTAGTTGAACCCTAATCAATCTCACACTGATTCAAGGTACAGTTGCGCTCCTTACGTCTCTGATCCCAGCAGGATACTACGCACTTG
>NW_020632671.1:627-1000 GCF_003573695.1 Papaver somniferum
GCAGGATACTACGCACTTGATTCCCTTAACTGATCTCACCCACAACCAAGAGTTGCTACGACCCAAAGTCGAAGACTTTAATAAAAAAATCTCTATCACACAGAAAAGTCTACAAGGATAGATAAATCTGTCTCCCACAGATAAACCTAAAAATTTTGTTCTGTCTTTTGATAAAAATCAAGGTGAACAAGAACCAATTGATAAACCGGACTTATATTCCCGAAGAACAGCTAGTATTATCAATCACCTCACAATAATATAAATCGTATGGTAGCGAAACTAGATATTGTGGAATCACAAACGATGAGACGAAGATGTTTGTGATTTCTTTTTATCTTGCCCTATCAGAGATATAATCTCAAGTCAATTATTC
>NW_020632672.1:0-276 GCF_003573695.1 Papaver somniferum
TGTTAAGGAAATCTTTTTATACGCTTTTGGTAACCACTCTTGGTATAAATCCATGCGAAAAAGATTGATTCTACCTTCTAAGGGCAAAGATTGCTATTGCAGTATTAATATGTTTGATTTTGAAGTATTGCAATATTTTTATGGGACATGTATTGTTTGCGTCCGTGAACTTGAAGGTCCCATATGTTATCAAAAGTAAAGTCGTTCATGAATTGGTTTTCGTATTGATGAAAGGACGAATGGACTTTTGACAAATACAAAAGTTATGCCTATGCA
>NW_020632672.1:380-731 GCF_003573695.1 Papaver somniferum
AAATCTTTTGTTTGACAAGGATAAAGTCTATTATGTCGTTATGCAAATAGTGATGGAAAATAGAATAGATCCTTGTATGTTATCCACGGTATTGATCTTAGTTGATCCATTTTTTTATGTTTTACCATGAATGCTCCATTGTGTATCTTATGTTGAGCACCTTACAACTATGTCGATTAATATTAGCCTTGTTGGTTGTTCCATGAAATGCTATATGTTGAGCATTCTTGAACTAAATTAATCATCTTGATTGGTTATTTAGTTATTTGCTCCGAAAGTCTTCTTTTGTCGAGCAAAATATTTTGACAATTAAATTGATTGCTTCGGTGATTAGTTTGGTTGTGTATTCCA
>NW_020632672.1:742-901 GCF_003573695.1 Papaver somniferum
TTACTATGTCAATGTATAATAATGATCGAGAATCTCGATTCCTCTCATTGTTATAGCTACGGATCTTCAACAACGGTGGTGCTAAACTTACAACCTTTGGGATCATTGGAGTATTTGGAAGGACGAAGATTTCAAGGAACGTTGAAGATTAGCATAGCA
>NW_020632673.1:0-161 GCF_003573695.1 Papaver somniferum
CCTTGTCATAACGGTGAGGCCTTGGGTATCAAAGCTCCACTGAGCTTCTCTCGCCTCAATTCAACTTACTTTGACTCGGATTGATTCCAGAAGGGTTTGCTTAAATTGTAACGAATTCCCTTTCGAAGGATTAGAAGCTGGTCTAGAAACAATCTAAGTGG
>NW_020632673.1:172-498 GCF_003573695.1 Papaver somniferum
GTCATCGGGTTGATGTGGTTTGCCCAGGCTATGATACCCATATTGACTTTGTTTTCCCACCAAATAGTTTTCTTCCAAATGTTGGAACGTTTATATTTCAAATGTGTCGAATATTAAGTTGTGAGACTAAACCTAAATGTTTTAGGAAATTAGAATCGACACATTTGCTTAAGAGTGACCACTACTCTCATTGTGGTCAATTTTGTAAGTCAAATCTTATTGACTTAGAGGATCCTCAGTTATTTAGGTTATTATTGTGCGCTTCTAAGATCATATTTGAGTTTTTCCAGACTCTAGGACCTAATGATTCGGATCCCACCTATGAA
>NW_020632673.1:552-773 GCF_003573695.1 Papaver somniferum
TGAACCTGTTCCTTCTCTAGAAGAGACCCAACAACGGATTAAAAGGACGTATAAACGTTTAGTTGCAATGAATAGTTTAAAAAAAGAGTCTACACGGTATTCTGAGATTATAAACGAGAGTAGTGAACGTATAAGTGTTATGCTCAGTGAAATTCAGGCACGTCTAGAGGCATAAAATGAACAGTTAGCTAATGCTGCTCGAAATGATCTAAATTTCCAAA
>NW_020632673.1:784-1000 GCF_003573695.1 Papaver somniferum
CATATTTTATTTAGACCCTTTCTTAGAACCTGAACCTGAACCACAATTAGATATAATTATCTTAATCAGGAAACTAGATAAGGGCATGCTATCCTTGTTCACTTTCTTGGGTTATTGTAGTTTCCTTTGGTCATCTCTATTTGGTTTTGAAAACCCACAATTATTTCGGTTGTTACTTTTTGATTCTATGAGGTGACTAATTCTTTCCGATGTCTG
>NW_020632674.1:0-497 GCF_003573695.1 Papaver somniferum
TCCAAGTTCGACGTGCTCGTTTTGTTCGATGAAGGGACACGAACTATCAAGGTGTTACAAGTACAAGCACCAAATAAGGCACGCCAGCAAACTTCAACAAAGAGAAGATCGATTAGTGGTGGGATTTTCGATTGAGTTGTAGTAAGATGATTCATTCACTCAGATTTGTTGAGAATTTGTTTTAAGACTTAATAAAGAAAATAAGTAAAAATATATATACAAAATTTATCACAGGATAAAGAGAGACCGGGACTCGGGATTTCACTACTTTTCATATTGTTGTGGTTCAGTCATTACTTCTAGACAATATAGCTCAAACAAAAGAAGTCGTGACTCTAGTTCTTTGCCAAAAATAGATTTCGTAAAATATTATTTGTAAGTTAAAAGCATGACGCATCTGAAGTAATTAAAACTAAGCATGCGGCATCTAACAAAATAACAAGTAATTAATAGAAATCATAAAGCAATTAAATCTATGCAAAAAGTCAATAAAAGAA
>NW_020632674.1:508-1000 GCF_003573695.1 Papaver somniferum
GCATACGGCATTCAACAAAATAACAAGTAATTAATAGAAATCATAAAGCAATTAAATCTATGAAAAAAGTCAATAAAAGAATTAATTCATTTACCACAATCATGAAAAGTTGCTTCCTCTGTTGTCCCGGTGGTGGGGTTTAGCTTCTCATGGTGAAAACACACTCAAAGGAATTTTTCATTGCTCAAAAAGGTGCTTACAAGGATGAAAAGGGAGGAACAACAATTAAAACCGGGTTTGTAACAATTATATTTGTTACAAACCAGAACGACCCACAGTATGTGTCACTGATACTGTTGCTCTAAGACTGCTGCCGCTGTGTCGCAATAATTGTAGCAAAATAAGACTGCTTCCGCTGTGTCGCAAAATTTGTAGCAAAATAAGACTGCTCGGTGTGGGTCTTATGTTCTTCGTGTTCTTGGTGCAGCAGCAGCAATGGAGGTTTCTGAAACTCTGATTTTTCGTCTCTGTTATGTTCTCTCTCCCCCCCAA
>NW_020632675.1:0-511 GCF_003573695.1 Papaver somniferum
ACTCATCTTTAACAGAAAAAGTTCAAAAAATGTATTGTAATTACAATTAATGTGTTCTAAGGCAATACGTCTAGTAAAATTTGCATTTCTATGTACGTTGATTCAAGAAAATATGAAGGAAGTCAAATTTAACAATAGAAGAAGGATGAAAGACAATGCAGAACTAATCCAAATCCTAACAAATTTATTCTATCTTGAATCAAATAGAAAGACAAAGTTACACAAAAAGAAAGAGTTCATAAAAATGTTGAATTTTGTATACGTTAACTCGAAAAAGTCTACACATTTTGTTATAAGTCGTTAATTGATTTCTGAGACTAAATTGTAAACTAGATAAACTCATCTTTAACAGAAAAAGTTTGAAAAATGTGTTGTAATTACAATTAATATGTTCTAAGGCAATACGTCTAGTAATTATTGCATTTCTATGTACGTTGATTCAAGAAAATATGAATGAAGTCAAATTTCACAATAGAAGAAAGATGAAAGACCATGCAGAACTAATCCAAAT
>NW_020632676.1:0-356 GCF_003573695.1 Papaver somniferum
CATACTCTATATTCAAACATGGCTCCAAGTGTTCATAGATATGATAAGAATTTACAATATGTCCAAAAAGATCTTGCTGATAAAGGTTTCACACTCTCCACCATTCCTGGTGAGAATGCCAAATCAATTCTATCTGTCAAGCTTTTCTCTGATCAATATTGTGATGATCAATCAATCATAATTTCGCTAGGTAAGATTCTCGCAGGTCTCCCTATTCCTCTTTATAACCCAGATCTTCCTTTATTTTATGAAATTCTCGCTCATTCGGGATTTTCGCGAGCCATCTTCCAACTGAGTGGGGACTGCATCCGTCTGATGCTAGAGTTCGCTAATCGTGGTGCTGGTAGAGGATCTCT
>NW_020632676.1:556-1000 GCF_003573695.1 Papaver somniferum
GTCTTATTATGCCACCTCTTGTCATTGCGACAAAATCGCAGGACGTCCTTGCATTTTCATGCAAAAACCCATTGGTCTTGCCTTAATTTTTTCTTTTGTATTATGGCCTCTTCAGGAATGTTGCGACAATATGACAGGCCTAAATATTCTTGCGAAAATAAAGCCCCATGACATTCCCGTCTTGCGACGAAATCGCAGGACGTCTTCGCACTTTCATGCGAAAACCCATTGATCTCGTCTTATCTTTTTCTTTTGTATTATTGCCTCTTCAGGATTGTTGCACAAATATGACAAGCCTTAATATCCTTGCGAATAAAAAGCCTTATGATATTTGCGTCTTAAGACACTTATTAGCTCCCTAATGGAGGGTGCCGCCCTTATCTCCCCCCTGGTTGCCCCTTCAAGGAGGCGTACTTCTACCATACAAGGTTAGCTCCTCCCATC
>NW_020632677.1:0-693 GCF_003573695.1 Papaver somniferum
AGTCGTCTTTCAAATTTGTTTGACACTTATCATTTATCTTACAATAAGGCCACAAAAGTCAGTGTTCCTTTCTTCTACGACATAATAAACCAGTTCTGCAAGAGGTCTGTGTTAAAGCATGGCTCGGTTGAACCCACCAAGCGTTGGTATGTCAAGTTTGGTTGTCATATTTTAGTGAATCAAAACTCATGTTAAGAGTCACTTGATTATGTACTAGAGTTAAACTTCGTATAGGTTACCTTGAAAGTATTAGGATATGAGACATTACAAGTATTGCGAAGACTTGAAGATGTGAAGAAGCAAGGAGCTACAACGACAACAATCATCCTTCAACTTGAGGTTAGTGATATTTGACTTGAACTGTTCCATTCCCTAACGTATCTTTCAAGTCGTGCATATTGAAAACATAACTGCGAAACGTATTTGAACTCTAGATAGACATAGTATTAAGGAATACAATACGAGGTTTATTGCTTAACCATTAAACTTTGTAGATAAGACATCGCCATAATCATTTGAATTCTTGTGATTATGTATGGGTATGAGGTGAGGATTTCATCCTAGGGAACAATGTTTACATGTGTTATAAGGAAGTAAGTTCATAAACTTGTTTTGTGAACCGAAAAGGAAATTGCCAGGTGTTATTGGTTTTGTTATTCATTGCATATATTATGAACAAGCAATATGTGTGAT
>NW_020632677.1:704-1000 GCF_003573695.1 Papaver somniferum
GGTGTTATTGGTTTTGTTATTCATTGCATATCTTATGAACAACCAATATGTGTGATAAAGTAGAACCGCTCACAAGTTGTTGTGTTTTTGGTAGAACTATTCACAAAGGCCTGACTTTTGTATTGGTATAACTTTTATTAGTAAAACCAATCTTAAGTAATCACCTTGGTATGATCGGATTATGTATGACTTGGGGAAAGGGAACCGATCCTTGTAAGGGAAAGGGGAACCGATCCTAGTATGGGAAAGGGGGAACCGATCCTTGTAAGGGGTACAATGCATCAAGGGGAACCGAT
>NW_020632678.1:0-499 GCF_003573695.1 Papaver somniferum
TGAGGTGAATAATTATGCAAGTTGATTTATTTTGGTTTGTATGAATTATTTATGGCTTAACGAAATAATATGTGTGTGAGATGATTTGTTTAGTCCAATTCGATTCCGGATAAGAAACTAAGTTAATTCTGATCTTAGTTTGTCTTATCAAAGTGAGGTTTCGGTTATTAAAGACTAATCGAATGCCTAAACAAAGAAATACTAGTTAACTAACCTAGTATTTGGTTTGTTTAAAATTGAAAGGTCTAAGTTTATGGATAATTAGAACCTGATGAGAAAAATGGAGTTTATTCTTTATTTTGGTCTTATCGAATTAAGCGGTTGTTTTTGAACAATCGGTTTAGCAAAGGAACTAATGTGATTAGTCGTTTTTGGTTTGCTAAACTAAATGGGAAAATTTGTTTCGGGAAATTGTTTCCTTTTTAACATATCAAAATAAGACTACTTGTAATTTCGGTTTTGATATTGGTTATCGGAACATGATATGTGGAACCCTCGT
>NW_020632678.1:510-1000 GCF_003573695.1 Papaver somniferum
TAACATATCAAAATAAGACTACTTGTAGTTTCGGTTTTGATATTGGTTATCAGAACATGATGTGTGGAACCCTCGTGCCTAACTCTACAGGTTTGCAAGTCTATTCTGAGATTTGTAAGATTCTTTTCGTGTTGTCCTTTATTTTTTCGTTTCTTTGTCATTTTTGTGACAAAAAGGGGGAGAATTATATGGAGTAAACAAGTGATACTGGTATTGATTTTATATTCATTTGTATCACTAAGGAAAAGAACATTGGTACTTGAATGTTTTATCTAACGAAAGAGTGAAAGCACAGACTAAGGGGGAGTAACATGTCATATAGATTGGTATAACAAAGATGTGCGGATCGAATATATACCTATCTTCCTTAGGGGGAGTATTAGCTTTGTTATTATAATGTCAACAACGACATTTTCAAGGATTCAATGTAAGCAGTTTCACTGTGCTGTTGAATCGGGAATCAAGAGGATTGTAATGAATTATTGTAATT
>NW_020632679.1:0-1000 GCF_003573695.1 Papaver somniferum
TAGTATAGCGTTATCCTTATTGAACAGAATCCTATCATTGTTCAAGTATCTAAAACCTGGTCTGGAAGTTGAGGAAATCCGTAGACTTATAAACTACCCAATATTGCACCATTTTGATGGTTGGACCTTAAACTATAAGGGGAGTATTTACATGGCTCTTGATGTGGGACTAAGGTCCTCACCTTAATTTTGGACAGTCTGAACCCACGGACCTTTATTAACACAGATTCCAGCTAAATAAGATGGACTGAGGGAGTATATCTTGATCAAAAATGAAAGTTACTGTAACTATTTTTCCTGCAAAATTCAGCTCAGTCACTAAGTTCACGGGAAATCTGCAGAGAAGATCTTTAGCTATCAAATTTTAACCTTGGAAGAAATACCCTAAACAAGGCAAAAAAAAAAAAAAAAGGTAGGTGAGACAATAATGAAAACAAATCTATTCAGCACCGTTTGTTTTGCACAAGTCCAAGGAATTCAATTTCTTGGGGCAAATGAAGAGACTTCTATTGGGGGTAACAGGTAATTGTTGTAGAATCAAAGAGTTGTGCCATTAACATTCTGTATAAAGATGGTGACAATTATTCTTGTTGTGATATGAAAAAGCAACATCTTGGCAGGCAATATAGTTTTGTAAAGACAATATTAAAGAAGCAAAACAGCAACAACATCTAACAGATAATTTGAGATGAATGACCTAAGAATGAGCAGTATTGCTGCAAAAGTAGTAGACACCGAATTTATAGTAGTATCATCATTCATCCATTAAACCAAAATGCATAACATCGTCAGCAAACCTAATATGAGAAACCAAAGGAGTGATAGATTCAGATAATCAACATTTCCACTGAAACGATTTAATCAACTGAATTAATGAAAAGAAGATTGATATTACGGAGAGACCTGGTGAGTTTATATACTCGACTCTAACAGACTTTCACTGACTCTCTTACACTTATCACATGCTCTTGGCACTATTCCTCAGCCGTGAAACTCCTCC
>NW_020632680.1:0-456 GCF_003573695.1 Papaver somniferum
ACTTCCTTTGCTTTCCGGCCCCATCCATCTCCATATTGCATTGCTTAATATCCCAAAACGCCTTATGCTCAATTTCAACGGGTAAATGACAAGGTTTACCATACACAAGCCTAAAGACAGACATCCCAATAGGTGTCTTGTATGCGGTTCTATAATCCCACAAAGCATCATTAAGTCGCATGCTCCAATCTTTCCTTGTTGGGTTCACCGTCTTCTCTAGAATAGATTTCACCTCCTGGTTAGAAACCTCGGCTTGTCCATTTGTTTGGGGATGATAAGGTGTTGCAATCTTGTGCGACACATTGTACTTCTTCAACAAGGTTTGTAAGATCCTGTTTTTGAAGTGAGAACCCCTATCGCTAATGATGGCTCTAGGAATTCCAAACCTTGCAAAGATATTAGCTTGCACAAAATCTGAAACCACTTTAGAATCATTAGTCGGGGTGGCCTTAGCTT
>NW_020632680.1:467-1000 GCF_003573695.1 Papaver somniferum
CTAATTATGGCTCTTGGAATTCCAAACCTTGCAAAGATATTAGCTTGCACAAAATCTGAAACCACTTTAGAATCATTAGTTGGGGTGGCCTTAGCTTCCACCCATTTCGAGACATAATCAACAACAAGTAAGATATAAAAATTCCCATGAGAGTTGACAAAAGGACCCATAAAATCAATACCCCATATATCGAAAACTTCAATAAATTGAATAAAAGTTTGTGGCATTTGATTTCGGGCACCTAGATTGCATGTTCTTTGGCACCTATCACAAGTTGTACAAAATATATATGCATCCTTGAACAAGGTTGGCCAATAGAAACCGCTTTCAAGTACCTTGGGAGCTGTTCTCTTACCCCCAAAATTTCATCCGCAAGCATAGGAGTGACAAAAAGACAAGATAGAATTAAACTCGGATTCGGGAACGCACCTTCGTAATACTTGGTCACTACCTTGTTTCCATAAGTATGGATCATCCCATATGTATTGGTTTCCTAACTTCTTAAGTTTGTCCCTCTCAGCACGAGACAAGTT
>NW_020632681.1:0-228 GCF_003573695.1 Papaver somniferum
TAGCCCAAATTCATCGATCAAAACAGATGTACAAGGCCTGTTAACTCCATTCAAGACCAGCCCAATGGTTTCCAGCGATTGAATCTCGCTCAAAGCTGCTCAAATTCAAAGTCCAAAATCTGTAACCGTCTGCATGCATTTTCCCGCCAATTTTTGAGTTTGAAAATTTGAATAAGAAAAGGAGTTCCCTTAATCCAAAAGTTGGACGCCTTTAGCAGCTGGGGTGTC
>NW_020632681.1:239-589 GCF_003573695.1 Papaver somniferum
AATTTGAATAAGAAAAGGAGTTCCCTTAATCCAAAAGTTGGACGCCTTTAGCAGCTGGGGTGTCCAGGAGTGCCCTTATCCAAATGATGGGTGCCTTTAGCGATTTTTCCGGGGTGTCTTCCGCACTTTTTCGGGGTCCCTCCGGGGTATTTCTGGGGTGCTTCCGGTGCATTCTGCGGTGCCTTTAGTACTTTGTCCTGGGGTGTAAAACACTACTTGAGCCCATTTCGCCGCAAGGACTTATTTCTCTAAAATTTCCTACAAAGACATAAAATAACACAATAAATACAAAATCGAGCACTAACAATACATACAAATGAGACATATTAGACACATAAATGCGTCTATCA
>NW_020632681.1:736-1000 GCF_003573695.1 Papaver somniferum
ATCATACACATTTGAAATTTCGAGCTGAGCACTCATTGCTTATCTTTTATCTCGAAATCGTGTGTTGGTAAAGCGTTTCGCTTTGATCAAGTTTATCTTCACCTAGTGAGGAAAGTCATGAAAAGTTTCAATCACTTTGAGAATTGCTCTGACGTGAATCGGTCTGTGAATAACGGCTACATAGCGTCCTCTGAGAATGTCTCAATGATTGAAATGAGAGTTTAGATTACATAACCATGTATTCCTTGAACCGAAGTTTTCGAA
>NW_020632682.1:0-390 GCF_003573695.1 Papaver somniferum
CATAGGAGTCGTGGCCCGAGTCGACTTCAGCGGTTCTTCGCCCGTCTGGTACGGGAGGTAAAATTCTAAACACCCGCGAATCTCCTGCAAGCGGGTTACTGGACTCCTTAAGGTGAATATATGCTGAGGACTTGAATATGGACTGTTTTTAAAATTCCTAGTAAAGGGCAATGACTGGACCATATAAGATAAGGGTTCGGATTTCATCACCGCTCCCTTCTTGCCCGCCTTAGGAAAACGAAACCTAAAGCGAACCTAAGCCTAAAATTTTTGACTAGAAAGAGACCTATAGGGTATCGAGCTTAACAGGACAATCATTCGAAAAATATTGGTTACTCTTTTAAGCACACCTCGAAGTTCTTGACGGTTTCTGCGAGTTGAATGCGTGAC
>NW_020632682.1:590-721 GCF_003573695.1 Papaver somniferum
TTTGAACTATTTTATTTATTTGCCTGTTTAATTTAAATCTAGAAAAATTGTTTTCTTCACAAGTCTGAAAAGACCCTGTTTTTACCACTACTACAATTACTATTTGAAAAACCATCAGGAAACCTAATCTC
>NW_020632683.1:0-468 GCF_003573695.1 Papaver somniferum
TGCAAACCCTAGGGACAAAGTCGCCACACCCGCTATTAGCACATGCCAAGCAACCCTTGCAACTTAGGTCATGCCAAGCCGTGCAAACCCTAGGGCCAAAGCCGCCACACGCGCCCTTGGCACATGCCGTGCAACTATTGCAACCTGGCATGCGAATCCGTGCAAACCTAGGGCCAAAGCCATCGCACACGTCATTCGCACATGCCGCGCAATCCTTGCACACGCCATCTAACCTAGGGCCAAAGCCGCCACATGCGCCATTGGCACATGCCGTGCAACCCTTGCACACGCCATCTAACCTAGGGACAAAGCCGCCACACGCGCCATTGGAACATGTCGTGCAACCCTTGCACACGCCATCTAACCTAGGGTCAAAGCCGCCACACGCGCCATTGGCACATGTCGTGCAACCCTTGCAACTTGGAATGCCAAGCCGTGCAAACCCTAAGGCCAAATCCGCCGCACGCG
>NW_020632683.1:479-1000 GCF_003573695.1 Papaver somniferum
CATGCCAAGCCGTGCAAACCCTAGGGCCAAAGCCGCCACACGCTCCATTGGCACATACCATGCAACCCTTGTACACGCCATCTAATCTAGGGCCAAAGCCGCCACACGCGCCATTGGCACTTGTCGTGCAACCCTTATAACTTGGCATGCCAAGCCGTGTAAACCTAGGGCCAAAGCCGCCACACGCGCCATTGGCACATGCCGTGCAACCCTTGCACACGCCATCTAACCTAGGGCCAAATCCTCCACACGCGACATTGGCACATGCCGTGAAACCCTTGCACACGCTATTTAACATAGGGCCAAATCCACCACACGCGCCACTGGCATATGCCAAGCAACACGTGCAACCGGGCATGCCAAGCGGCGCAAACCAAGACCAAAGCCGCCACACGCGCCATTGGCACATGTCGTACAACCCTTGCACACGCCATCTAACCAAGGGCCAAACACACCACATGCGCCATTGGCACATGCCAAGCAACGTTTGCAACCGGGCATGCCAAGCGGTGCAAACCAAG
>NW_020632684.1:0-247 GCF_003573695.1 Papaver somniferum
TTTTTTTTTTTTTTTTTTGATAAGGAAACACTTTTGATACATAAGCAAAAAGAAACAAAAAATTACATGACATTTTGCAAGAGGTAGCCCTTTTTGATGCACCCAGTTAAATTCGATGGTTGTTTTCCTTAATGTAACCTCCACCTTCTATCCCAACCAACCAAAGAACAAGCTAGTCAAGTTTCGTTCAGTATTCTAAAGTGATTGGCAATCGTAACTTCCTATCAAACACCTTGAAGATCGAGGC
>NW_020632684.1:447-747 GCF_003573695.1 Papaver somniferum
TATTTATTCTTGAAAACAACGAAAACACAGAATATGGGATAAAATGTAGAATTAATGCACAAAAGATGAGTTAAATGCCAAGAAAAATATATAGAAATATGCACTTTTTAGCACTCATCAATTTGATGGACGTGTTTACGTGTTTATTTTGAGAATCAGAAGACAAACTTTTGTGTGATAGAAAAAATCCCAAGTGTTGAAAAAACTTTCGAGAATGATCCACTAACTAGATAATAATCAAATAAAAATTAGCATATCCCTTATTTTAACTTTCGACGAGAAATTTTCTGAGAAGGAACC
>NW_020632685.1:0-194 GCF_003573695.1 Papaver somniferum
AAAAAATTATATTGTGATGATGATGAGGAGGAGGATGGTGATGATGATTATAATGATATTTCTAGTTCAAAATCCAAATAATTTTAATAATTATTTACCTATTCAAAAGGACGAGGATTTGACTAGAAATACCCACGTTTTAGACGATGATTACGAAACTGATGATGGTTTAGAGGAACCAGTTTATCTTGAGA
>NW_020632685.1:394-655 GCF_003573695.1 Papaver somniferum
CCAATTGTGGGAACTTTCGATTTTAAGATGTGTCGGTTATTAAGTTTTGAGACTAAACCTAATAACTTTAGGATATTAGGGTCGACACATTTTCTTAAGGAAGACCACCTCTTTCATTGTGGTCAGCTGTGTGAGTCAAATCTGATTGACTTAGAGGATCCCCAGTTATTCAGGTTGTTGTTATGTGCTTATAAGTTCTTAGTTGAGTTTTTCCAGACTCTAATACCTGAACCGGATCTTAGCTTTGAGGAAATCCAACCG
>NW_020632685.1:666-899 GCF_003573695.1 Papaver somniferum
AGTTTTTCCAGACTCTAATACCTGAACCGGATCTTAGCTTTGAGGAACTCCTACCGATGAAAACCTTTTATTTAGACCCTTTAATAGAGCCTGAACCTGAACCACAACTATGTGTAGTTGTCTTAAGCAAGGGTATGTTCGGTATCTTCTTGGTCTGTTGCAGTTTCCTCTTCTTGTGGGTAACACTTTTTGATCCAGATGACCCACAGTTATTCCGGCTACTACTATATGAT
>NW_020632685.1:1099-2218 GCF_003573695.1 Papaver somniferum
TTGTGGGTAAACCTCTGGTAAACCCTCCCGAGATTAACTCGGTCATTAGGGACACCTAGTGAGTTAGAATTTTATTTTCAGTATTATTTTTGCTCGAGGACTAGCAAATAATAAGTTTGGGGGTGTCATAGACACATTTATGTGTCTAATATGTCTCAATTATATGTATTGTTAGTGTTCGATTTTATACTTATTGTGTTATTTTATGCCTTTTTAGGAATTTTTAGAGAAATAAGCTCTTGCGGCAAAATGGGCTCGAAAAATAGTGTTTTACACACCAGAGAAAATTACTAAAGGAACCCCAGAAATGCACCGGAGGCGCCCCAAAAATGCACCAGAAACGTCCCACAAATATCCCGGAGGAAACCAGAAAAATTACTATTTTCACTCCATTTGCTATACGGACCCCCACTTTTGCTAAAGAGCACCCAATGTTATGTGTATCCCGTTTGTCTATAGTACCCACTGGTTATTTGACACCCAAGATGTTGGATAAGGACTACCCATCTTCATCGTTTCAAAAATTCTGGTTTTGGCGGGAAATAATGGCAGCAAAAGAACATATTTCTGGTTCGAGATTTGGGATGATTTCGCGAGACTCAATGGCTGGATCTTCAGAGGAATACGTGACAGACATTAACAGGCGTGGTATGGGCTTTTGCTTGGATTAAGTTGGGCTATATTCATCGGGTTAATTATGGACAGTGTGCACGAGAGTATCTCACCATTTCCCGTGATTTTTTTTTGCTGTGCATGTGTCTTGAGAGTGTTCGACCCAAACAATGACATTCACTAGCGTGTTTTAGTGTGTATAACCAACAGAAGATACGGAGAATCGCTTGCAGACGCGTGAACGAGTTTTAAAAGAAAAAGAAAAATAATAATAATACCGTGATAGAGAGTATTGAAGAGATAATTATATGCAGTTATGATGCGAGATTGGAGTGCAGTGAGGCTATATAAGTCGTGGAGGGTCAGTAGAGAAGAGTTTAGAGAGCCTTTGGGGAGAGTTTGGAGTCGAGAAAATCAAAGAAAAAAACACACAGAGAAGAGAGTTTTCTGCTGGTGCGGAACCAAGAACGTGAAGAACGGACTCGCTAGAATCGTCGTTCTTCAACA
>NW_020632685.1:2418-2748 GCF_003573695.1 Papaver somniferum
GCAGCGGACGCATCTTACAATGTTTATCTAGATGTATAGCGGATATCTCTTTATCTAGCAGTCGTGTGGATGTGTCTCCCCTTTTCTTCAGTTAGCTTTAGAGCTGACACCTTTAATTTCTATGGCATTCTAGTTACTTGGAGATAGGTTGATAATATGTATGTCTTCATAGCTCTTTGGATACTTGTGACCAATTAGGAGTACAGGTTTTGTGGGTATATCTCTGGTAAGCCCTCCCGAGACTATAACTCGGCCACTAGGGCCACCTAGGGGTTTAAAGGCTTATTGCATACGCTAAATGCAATCGACGATGCCTGCGACAGTGAGTTA
>NW_020632686.1:0-471 GCF_003573695.1 Papaver somniferum
AAATGTCACTTCCTTTCCTATTTCGTGTAGATAAAATGCTTTCGGGAAGATAATCAGGGCGTGGATAGAGAGATGAAGCGGGTTCGAGACCGACCTCACTCCCAGTGATAGGAAAGCTTTCGCGACTAGCTGCTCGAAAGGCGACTCCGAAGCTTATGTGCCCATATTCATGATCCTTTCAGGTACAACGAACTTATGATCAAATAAATGGCATGTGCTGACCGAGCCTACTCTCACGCTGGGTCTGGCTCTCCCTTTTGCCTCCTTCGCTTGCTGTTGGTCTTTTTCATGCCATTCATCGAATCCCTATTTCGAAAGCATCGAGGCAAGGTCCTCCGGCTCCTTACATTGAAACTAGAAAGTTTAAAGCAGACGAGGCTGTTGGAGCATTAACCCTTGTCTTAGGGAAACCAAGAGTCACCTCAGCATAGCTAGGAAAGAAATTGCCTTCAATTTAGTTTTCTATGTCGT
>NW_020632687.1:0-349 GCF_003573695.1 Papaver somniferum
ACAGAGATTGGGAGTGTTTTGTAGTGTTCTAGCTATTTGGGCTCTAAATTGCTATTGGGCTCTAAATTTGCTTTGGGCTTAGTGGGTTTGTTTGTAACAATGAAATGAACTGAGCTTGGGCTCAGTTGGTCTTGAAGTGCACTAGGCTTTGGGCCTTTGAATGATGAACTGTGAACTTGGGCTTTGGTCTCTCAATTAGGCTTTTGATTAAGCCCACAGTTGACTGAATTGGGCTTTGAGCCTTAATCTAAACTGTGGCTGGGCCTTAATGAACTGGGCTGTGATTAAGTTCAGTGGACTGATGGGCTTTTGGTCTGCTGTGAGCCAAGCTCAGTTGCAGCAGCAGCAG
>NW_020632687.1:549-833 GCF_003573695.1 Papaver somniferum
CATTCTTCGCGGCTTCCTTGCGTAATTCCTCCCGGCTTTTCACCACTTTTCTGCTCTTTTTCGCTCCGCGACTCATCCGAACTTTATTTATTACCTAAAAATACAAAATTAATTAATAAAAATATTTATTCTCGAAAACAATGAAAATACAGAATATGAGATAAAATGTAGAATTAATGCACAAAAGATGAGTTAAATGCCAACAAAAGGGGATAAATATATACAATATTTGGCACTCATCAAATACCCCCAAACCTGAATTTTACTTGTCCTCAAGTAAAACA
>NW_020632687.1:1033-1467 GCF_003573695.1 Papaver somniferum
GTTATGACTACTAATCACCAAGAGATAGTTTCTCAGGCTAAGAACCAAGGTCGAAATCTAGCTAGCTGTCCGGACTTTACGAGAATTGTGAATGAGTTGGAGGTATTTCACAATTACTCGCGTTGTACATCAATGGCATACACCCTCCTTGCTTATTACAATGAAACAACAAAATGACTATTTACATGACTCTTATTTACATTGACTACTCTCTTTTATTTTTGGAACAAGAGATGATGGAATTGATAAATACTTGATTTTTTTTGTATTTTTCTGATATATATATATATATTTTTTATTTTTATTTTTTTACATAAGGAAACACTTTTGATACATATACAAAAGGAAACAAAAAATTACATGACACTTTGCAAGAGGTAGCCCTTTTTGATGCACCCAGTTAAATTCGATGGTTGTTTTTCTTAATGTAACCT
>NW_020632687.1:1667-1954 GCF_003573695.1 Papaver somniferum
CGGCAGGTCCAACAGCAAATGAAGTGAAGCAGATGCAGATGCAAATGCTATGCAGTGAAATGCAAAATAGCTAAGAAAACAACAAGAAAAACACAGCACCAATCCCCGGCAGCGGCGCCAATAACTTGGTAGGCTTCTAAAAGGTCCTAAAAATTATCCCCGGCAACGGCGCCAAAAACTTGGTGGGCCCGGAGAAGGGTGTAAAATTTAAGCGCAATGAAACGCGGGCCTACAGTAATACCGCAAGTGCACGGTCGTCGGTTGTAGCTCGTGCAAGTACGGGTCGA
>NW_020632687.1:1965-3000 GCF_003573695.1 Papaver somniferum
GTAGCTCGTGCAAGTACGGGTCGATCCACAGAGATTGGGAGTGTTTTGTAGTGTTCTAGCTATTTGGGCTCTAAATTGCTATTGGGCTCTAAATTTGCTTTGGGCTTAGTGGGTTTGTTTGTAACAATGAAATGAACTGAGCTTGGGCTCAGTTGGTCTTGAAGTGCACTAGGCTTTGGGCCTTTGAATGATGAACTGTGAACTTGGGCTTTGGTCTCTCAATTAGGCTTTTGATTAAGCCCACAGTTGACTGAATTGGGCTTTGAGCCTTAATCTAAACTGTGGCTGGGCCTTAATGAACTGGGCTGTGATTAAGTTCAGTGGACTGATGGGCTTTTGGTCTGCTGTGAGCAAAGCTCAGTTGCAGCAGCAGCAGCAGTGGAGGGAAAGCAGTAGCAGCAGCAGTGGAAGCAGACAGCTGCAGCACAAAGCAAAGAAAGCAGCAACAACAGCAGTACTGCACAAGCAGTGGAAGGGAGGGCAACAACAGCAGGGTTGCAAGGCAAGGAGAAAATTTACAATGGAAGCAACACAGGGAAAAAGCAACAGCAACACAGGTCAAAAGGATTATGAACCAAGGCCTAAGCCAAGGGCAGGGAAGATGGTGAAACTAACAGTGGTGACAAAACAAGGCCAAAGCAGTGTCTCTAGGCATACAAATAGAATGGGAAGAGAATTAGCTTGCTATGAGCACTAATTTCTCCCATTGCTCAATCAAAACAATGCTTCAAAGCTTCTAGCCTAACATTCCATCACTTCTTGACAATGAATTGAAACACAGTTGAGCATTTAAACTAACATTAACATTAAACAGAATTAACACTAACAGGATTATGCACTAGAAATTAACGAGAATTAAAGAAACTAAACATCACAGCATAAAACTAAAATTGACTTCACACACATTAACAGAAATGAAATTGAACTCAAAACAACATACACCATCCAACTGTCAACTATGATAAAGAACTAGAATTGAAATTGCAAGTGGAACATGAACATAAAACAAAGCATCAAATTGAACTAAACCATGAC
>NW_020632688.1:0-382 GCF_003573695.1 Papaver somniferum
AAATTTGGGAACATATAGATTTCAAATGTGTCACCTATTAGGTTTTGAGACTAAGCCTAAGTAATTTAGGTTAATAGAATCGATATATTTGCCTAAGAATGACCACTACTCTCACTGTGGTAAATTATATAAGTCAAACCTGATTGAATTCGAGGATTCTCAATTATTTAGGTTATTATTATGTGCTTCTAACTTTTTATTTGAGTTTTTACAGACTCTAGAACCTAATAATTCGGATCCCACCTATGAAGAAATGCATCCAATGGAAATATTTTCTTTAGAACCTTTCTAGAACATGAACCTGAACCACAATTAAATATAAATTTCTTAATCAGGAAACTAGGTAAGCACATGCTAGTCTTGTTCATTTCGTTGGTTTATT
>NW_020632688.1:393-774 GCF_003573695.1 Papaver somniferum
TAGGAGTTGAGGAACCAATCTGATTAGATGGAAACATCTAAAGAGTCTATTCATAAAAGCACATAGCTCAGGTGTTAGAAATAACATGGTAGTTTCTCCATATCTCATTGAGTCCTTTTCACTTCTGTTTTTATTTTCTTTCATTTTAAAATATGGTGATTAGGTGGGGCACACGATTCAAGTTATTACCACTGCTAGGGTGAAATAGAGTGATTGAGTTACTTTAAAAAAAAAGAAAAAAAGAAAAGGCCAGACCAGTTAGACCAATCAGAATAAATATTAACACTTGGATAGCAATATGTGTTTGTTCTCCCTATCTTCGTCGCCTAAACAAGCATGGAATGCAGGACCCGTGGGAACTATCATGTAATCTGATGAAAA
>NW_020632689.1:0-345 GCF_003573695.1 Papaver somniferum
TTGGCATACCCAAGGCCCAAAACCCTCACCCAAATCCATTTCATATATCCATACCCGTTTCCCTTTCTAGCCGTCAGATTGGATCATCTCAGCATCTTACGGTCGCAGCATCGCCAGTCATCAAAGTTTGAAGCTCCTGTCTAACACTACAGCACCTAACTCCATCTTGAGCCGTCAGCTTCGTTGTACTTCAACATCCAACGGTCGCTCCTCGCTCCCTTCCGTCTCGCCGTTAGATCGATCTATCATTTCCGCATCACACGGCTCAGCTTCGCGAAACATCAAGATTTGATGAGCCCGCTCAACACCCAAACAACCAAATACCTATACCCGCAAAACAAACGC
>NW_020632689.1:545-869 GCF_003573695.1 Papaver somniferum
GCTTATATTTTGTCCTAGAACTTTGTAGGTACGTTTTAAGCAAACCTTCACGAGACTTCACTCGTCCACTAGGGACACTTAGTGGTTTAAAAGGCTTAGTGCATATGCTAAATGCATTCGACAGACCAGCGACAGTGGTATAGGTAGGATTTCCTTAGTTTTGTTTTACTTGAGGACAAGTAAAATTCAGGTTTGGGGGTTGATGAGTGCTAAAAAGTGCATATTTCTATATATTTTTCTTGGCATTTAACTCATCTTTTGTGCATTAATTCTACATTTTATCCCATATTCTGTATTTTCTTTGTTTTCAAGAATAAATATTTT
>NW_020632690.1:0-127 GCF_003573695.1 Papaver somniferum
AGGCGAAAGCTCGATTAAAACTCCGTTATTCAAGGCAAAAATCCATCATATTTCAGCCGAGATCATATTGGATTAGCAAAATATATACAAAAGGAACAAAAGGGTTTTTAAGAAATTTTATCTACTG
>NW_020632690.1:327-470 GCF_003573695.1 Papaver somniferum
AGCGATGGTCCTATGATGTGGAAAGAATTTTTTGAAAAATAGATCTGTGAGTTGGTCCCAAGTGTTGATTGATTGTGGGCTCAAACCGTAAAACCATGTTTTGGCCCTTTCCTTTAAAGAAAATGTAAACAAACGCAATTTCA
>NW_020632690.1:481-767 GCF_003573695.1 Papaver somniferum
TAAAACCATGTTTTGGCCCTTTCCTTTAAAGAAAATGTAAACAAACGCAATTTCAGAGAGTCTTCGGACAAATGATCAGGTTGCATAGTCCGACAAATTTGTTCAAACTCTCTTACATGAGTATAGGGGTTCTCAGAATCGAACCCTCGAAATATAGGAAGTATTTGTATCATGCTTGCATTTATTTTAAAAGGGTTATTGGTTTGAGGTAATACAATACATGATAATGGAATTTTTATTGACGGATACATGTATTCATGGAGAGCACGAGGTTGGCCCATCTTGA
>NW_020632691.1:0-546 GCF_003573695.1 Papaver somniferum
CTACATTTTTCTTTATCCATCTTCTTGATCTTTTCATGTGATTAGTTTGACTCTGAGTATGATGTCCAAAGTGAAACTATCTTAGTAGAGCTCTGTCACTTATATGAATTTTAGTATGCTTGAGTGCAAACTCGTGTACATCAATTGGAATTTCGCATCAGGGTTCTTCCTCTTATAGTCAATAATTGTATGCCAACCAAGGAGATTCTTTAGTGCCTTCCAAGGTTTTGCGTAGACGGCTAGGGTCTGGAGTGAAGGTTTTGTGGGCACACCTCTGGTAAACCCTACCGAGATTAACTCGGTCACTAGGGATACCTAGTGAGTTAGGATTTTATTTTGTAGTTTTGATTTGCTCGGGACTAGCAAATAATAAGTTTGGGGGTTTGATAGACGCATTTATGTGTCTATTTTCATCTTTTTTGTGTATTTTGTTAGTACCCATTTTTTCTTATTATGGTGTTTTTGTGTTTGTTTAGGTGTTTTCGGAGAAATACACTTGTGTAGAAAAAGTTGCTCGAAAAGTGCTATTTGGACCCCCGGAGAAAA
>NW_020632691.1:557-1000 GCF_003573695.1 Papaver somniferum
CCCCCCCCCCCCCCCCCCCCCCCGAGGCACCCAAGGGATGAAGGCACCCGAATTTTGGATTAGGTGCACTTCATCTCTTTAAATTCAAAAACTGTTTTTTGGCGGGAAAATCATCTCAAGAACTGGCAGATTTTCAATCGAGAAAATGAACATGTTCTAGTGCGATTCAATCGCTGAAATTTGGTGGGAAGTTGTGATTTAACATGAGAAAGCTATTGTGAGTGTTCGTTTATCCCAGAATTGGCTAGCCAATTCACGAGCATGAAACAGGGGCGTACGATACAAGGAGAAGACAATCACGATTTTTGGAGAATTGTGGACGTGTTCTGCTCGTGTTTGATGGCTCGAGCAACACTCTGGGTCATGACAAGATGATTTGGAACGTGCTGGAAGAGATTTAACGCGTGAAGAAGTTATTTTAGGAAATTATTCCCAGAAAAAGA
>NW_020632692.1:0-276 GCF_003573695.1 Papaver somniferum
AGAACACACGCATATTGCTATCCAAGTGTTAATACTTATTCCGATTGGTCTAAATGGTCCGGTCTAAATTTTTTTTTTTGAAAAGGTAACTCAGTCACTCTATTTCACCCTAGCAAAGGTAACAACTTGAATCGTGTGCCCCACCAAATCACTTTAAATAAAAGAAAACTAAAAATAGAAAGTGAAAAGGACTCGACGAGATATGGCGAAACTATCATGTTAATTCTAACACCTGAGCTCTGTGCTTTTATGAATAGACTCTATAGATGTTTCCAT
>NW_020632692.1:476-871 GCF_003573695.1 Papaver somniferum
ATCTTAGACCGTTGTGTACTCTCTTCTCTTGAACTAACTGCACGTTCATACTCCCTTCGAATTTGTTGGTAGGTTTCTTCTAGAGATTGAACAGGTTTAGAAATGTCATAATCAGGACTAGGTTTTAAATAATTTTCCAAAAACGCATGACTAGTACTATAATATTCCTGATTTTCTTGCTCGTAAGACCAATTCATGTGTGGATAGTAATTGGGCTCACTATGGTATGAACCATAACCTTGAAAAGGTTGGCGTTCCCAACTACTATTCCCACCATGGTCATAAAACTGATGATGTCCATATTCAAATTCAGGTCGATACTCATTGTATTGGCTTCTATCATACCAGTTCGACATTCTTAATTGCAAGGGAATTCTACACAACCACAAACAAGG
>NW_020632692.1:887-1000 GCF_003573695.1 Papaver somniferum
TTTGAGCAAACCCCTCTGGAATCAATCCGAGTCAAAGTAAGTTGAATTTAGGCGAGGGAAGCTCAGTGGAGATTTGATACCCAAGGCCTCACCGCTATCACAAGGCGGCGCAG
>NW_020632693.1:0-335 GCF_003573695.1 Papaver somniferum
CGCTACATGTCACACTATGATTGGTTCTTGGCCTTAATTAGTTAGGTATTTAGGGAACTTGGACCGGGTTGAGAATTTGAGCGTCCTAATTTAGGCCGGTTGAAAATCTTGATACGTATATATTATGCTTGCCTTATCTTTTTAGGTTTTAGTATTTTGGGTTAGTCCTTTCTTAGCCGCACAAGAGGAAAAAAAAAGAAAAAAAAAGAAGAAAAAAAAAAAAAAGAACAGAAACCTAGTATTTGGAACGGATTTGGAAAAGCTTGGAGTTTTATTTTCTTGAGTTGTTTGGGTTGCAATCTGAGGTAGGCGCAACACAATCAAAAACCTTCTTT
>NW_020632693.1:535-693 GCF_003573695.1 Papaver somniferum
AATATCCTGAACTTTTCTAGGGTAACCTCTAAATTTCGTGACGAAATTTCATTTAAGAGGGATAGAGTTGTAAGGCCCGTCCCAATTTTTTTAAGGGTACTTGTGTCATTTTACTCTCGAGTCTAAAATAGTCATTTTTGCCTTATAGGGTATTTTGG
>NW_020632693.1:704-1000 GCF_003573695.1 Papaver somniferum
GTGAATCGTGTCTTTGACAACAAAATTTTCTTTCTTGTTAGTAGCAATTTGTGCTCTCGCTACATGTCACACTATGATTGGTTCTTGGCCTTAATTAGTTAGGTATTTAGGGAACTTGGACCGGGTTGAGAATTTGAGCGTCCTAATTTAGGCCGGTTGAAAATCTTGATACGTATATATTATGCTTGCCTTATCTTTTTAGGTTTTAGTATTTTGGGTTAGTCCTTTCTTAGCCGCACAAGAGGAAAAAAAAAGAAAAAAAAAAGAAGAAGAAAAAAAAAAGAACAGAAACCTAG
>NW_020632694.1:0-392 GCF_003573695.1 Papaver somniferum
GCTTCGGATCCCCGAGGACTGGGACGTTCTTTGATTGCTATTTGGTATGTTTCTGTCCTTCGTTGGCTGCTGAAGTACCTGTTTCTGTGTTTAGGACATTATCATCTTTTGTCAAACCCCTCCCTGTGGTTTCCTTGAGGAACAGGTCTATGGCCTTTTCTTTCGTGGCTTCTTTATTTTTAATTCTTCGGGTTTTTCGCTGATCTTCTTGTTCGCTGTTGATACGATCCTGAGTGGTTTGGCACTCTTTTGCAGAGACCCGATCTCCCTTGATTTCCATCACTCCCTCAAGTGTAGGGAATCTGAGATATTTGTAGTAAGTTGCCGCCACTTCTTTGAGTTTATGTAACCACTTTCGTCCAATAATGGCGTTATAGGGGGATGGGGCGTCA
>NW_020632694.1:403-961 GCF_003573695.1 Papaver somniferum
GCCACTCCTTTGAGTTTATGTAACCACTTTCGTCCAATAATGGCGTTATAGGGGGATGGGGCGTCAACCACGTTGAATCGTGTTTCTACTTTCATGGGTCCGGCGTTAACCTGCAACACGATGTCTCCCAATGGATTTGTGGGTGCTCCATTGAATCCATAGATGGTGTAATAAGAGGTCATTAGTTGTTCATCATGGAGCTTTATTCGTTTGAATGCGTCGTAGAATAGAACGTTCACTGAGCTTCCCCCGTCTATGAGGATCTTTTTGAGGTTACATCCAGCCACTGGTAGTGTTAGGACCAAGGGATCGTTATGATCTTCCATATCTTCTTCGATATCTTCAGCATCGAAGATAATAGGTGCGTCCATCCACTCTTCGTGTTCGTCCACCTCTACACCATCAATCTTATATAATTCGCAGTGGTCTTCGAACTGCTTCCGTAGCCTCTTTCCTATCTGCGCTGTAAGAGAGGGCTCCGCGGCTTCGGAACACGAGATGGTGTTGATTGTGCGGTTTCCCTTTGGAAGTTGGACTGGCTTGATTCGTTTGGATCTA
>NW_020632695.1:0-472 GCF_003573695.1 Papaver somniferum
AGGATAAGGGCGAGGGTCTTGTTAGTAGCTTCCGCTTGTCCGTTGCTTTGAGGGTATATGGGGGTGGACTTGTTTTTCCTTATTTTGAAAGTGTCGAAGAGCATGTCTATGTTTTTCCCCTGTAATTGTTTACCATTATCAGACACGATTTCTGCCGGTATGCCGAATCTACAAATAATGTTTTGGAATATGAAAGTAAACACGTCCACGTCTCTGATCCTGGCTAAGGTTTTGGCTTCCTCCCATTTACTGAAGTAGTCCGTGTCTACTATCAATAATCGTCTTTTCCCTGATCCTTCGATGAAAGGCCCCATGATATCTATGCCCATTTTGCGAATGGCCACGGACTATCCACAGAATTCAACGTTGTTGCTGGTGCATGTATCCTTTTAGCAAAACGCTGTCATTCTTCACATCTTCGGGACATTCTTGCGGCATCTTGTACCATTGTGGGCCAGTAATATCCTTGCAT
>NW_020632695.1:483-1000 GCF_003573695.1 Papaver somniferum
GAAACGCTGACATTCTTCACATCGTCGGGACATTCTTGCGGCATCTTGTACCATTGTGGGCCAGTAATATCCTTGCATTTTTGCTTTGTCGGCTAGTGATCTCATGCCTCTATGATTTCCTGCGTCACCATAATGGATGTCGTTTAGAATTCGATGCCCCTTTTTCCTGGATAAGTAGCGTAGTAATTGACCGAGGAAAGATTTCTTGTACAGGATTCCATCCCGAAGGTCATATCTTCCTACTTTAGAGAGTATTTTCTTATTTAGTTTGTGATCCGCGGGTAAGGTTCCATCCTTGAGGAATGCATGGATCATCATTCTCCAATCATCTTCGTTGCTGAAATCTTCGTCTTGATTTGCTCTTGAAAGGATATCTTCTTCGTCAAAATCGTCACGAATGTCTTCTCCCACCTGATCTTCGATATTTTCTTCCACTGTATCTTGATTTGTAGCAAAGGAAAATTTTGTTACAATCGAGGGTTCGTATATACTCTTGTCCTTCAGCATGGATGATATA
>NW_020632696.1:0-594 GCF_003573695.1 Papaver somniferum
AATTCCTGAACGAACCATGAAGTGACATTGCTCCCAATTAAGCACTAAATTCTTTTCTTTACACCTAGTCAAAACTAATGACAAATGATGCAAGCACTCATCGAAAGACGAACCAAACACTGAAAAATCATCCATAAAGACCTCTAAGAACCGTTCTACCATGTCAGAAAATATGCTCATCATAGAACGTTGAAAGGTCGCAAGGGAATTACATATCCCGAAAGGCATGCATCTATATGCAAAGGTACCAAAGGGACAGGTAAAAGTGGTTTTCTCTTGGTCTTCTGGGGAAATAACAACCTGATTATAACCGCAGTATCCATCTAAAAATCAATAATGGCTATGTCCAGCTAATCTCTCTAGCATTTGGTCGATGAAGCAAGGGGAAAGTGGTCATTCCTAGTGACCTTGTTCAATTTCCTATAGTCAATACAGACACGCCAACCCGTGGTCACCCGGGTTGGGATTAACTCATTGTTATCATTCTGTACTACAGTAATACCGGATTTCTTGGGAAAAACCTGAACTGGGATGACCCACTTACTGTCTGAAATGGGTAGATAATGCATGCATCTAACAGCTTAAGAACCTCGG
>NW_020632696.1:605-1000 GCF_003573695.1 Papaver somniferum
TGACCCACTTACTGTCTGAAATGGGGTAGATAATGCCTGCATCTAACAGCTTAAGAACCTCGGTTCGAACTACTTCTTTCATATTAGGGTTCAGTCGACGTTGCATCTCCCTAGAAGGTTTGGTGTCACTCTCTAAATATATATGATGCATACAATCAGTAGGACTTATACCCTTAATGTCTGCTATGGTCCACCCTAAAGCTTCCTTGTTATTCTGAAGGACGGTTACTAGCTTACTTTCCTGATCACTATCCAAGTCGGATGCTATAATCACAAGTAAAGTTTTAGATGGGCCTAAAAACACATACTTTAGGGAAACTGTAATGGTTTAAGGTCCAACTTAGGAGGCTTTTCTAACGAAGGAACTAGGGTAGACTCAGAAACGGGTAGAGGTT
>NW_020632697.1:0-595 GCF_003573695.1 Papaver somniferum
AAATGTCATCAATCCCGATTTGGATTTGAGGTTTTTCATTCACTACTGCAGCTCACAAGGGATTGACTTGTTGAAGTATAAAATCCATTTAAGGACTTGTGTTGATTCAATTCCTTCATCATATTCTTCTGCTCCTGTTCCTGCTTCTTCGTCATCATCAAGTTGTATTTCAAGTGATGAGGTAGTTGTTGTGGAAGACATCACTGATGATGCGTGTTTTATCAAAAAGGTACCGAAGAAGTCTGATGCTTGGGGTCAACATCTTAATTCGAGTAGGGAAATTGTTTGAAGGTGGTATTTCTGAAGTTAAGGATTCTGTTGCAAAGTATGAAATAAATAGTGGTCATAAATATAAATTAGTTAAGAGTGACTTTGAACGATACACTGTGGAGTGCAAGTTCAAGGAGCAGGAAAATTATCGCTGGAGGTTTCATGCCTCTCTCCTTGCCAAATCAAATGGTGTATTCCAATGCAAGACATATTTTGCAGAGCATTCATGTGGTTTAGCTTCATCTGATCCTTCAAAAGTTAGGATGAGAAAATCGTTTATGAAGAATATATTGGCAGATGATTTACGAGCATCGAAAAAGAAGAA
>NW_020632698.1:0-558 GCF_003573695.1 Papaver somniferum
AATAGAACAAGATACAAGATTCTTGCATATGCTTGGAACATGAAAACTTCATTCAATGTGAGAGTATTACAGATATGAGCTTCTGCTCGACCTTTTCCTTTTATGCAACCTCTATTGCAGAGAGTTACTCAAAAAGAGTTTCTCGACATCCCCTATCCTCTGATAGGAGGTGAACAGGTCTCTGTTTCAACAAACATTCTTGGTGGCTCCATAGTCCACCTTCTGGTCTCTCACATTGGTTGTTAAAATAACTTCCGACATCATGTCAATGAACTCGTTCTAATTTGTTTCAACTAAATTAGCATTAACTTTCTACTTATTAAGGTTTTATGTTGTCTACACTTTACTACCGTATGGCCTGGAATTTTACAAACATAACAATCACCCTTAATTAAAGTAACGCCGGATTCAGTTTTACGAAACATACCTTTCTTACGAAGACTACGGTTAGAGTTGTGTTTGATATTCCCGCCTTTGTCAGCTTTGGAAGACTTGTGTTCATCCACATGCGCTGGTATCCATGTTCTTTTTCAATTTCATGTCACAATCTTTGTTTAT
>NW_020632698.1:569-999 GCF_003573695.1 Papaver somniferum
TTGTGTTCATCCACATGCGCCTGGTAGCCATGTTCCTTTTCAATTTCATGTCACAATCTTCGTTTATACTCTGACCACGGACACGGTAATTTCCCAATCACCTAATACACCACATCTCACAAACCTTAGTTCCGAAACGGAAGATAAAATATGAGTTTTGAAGATAATATCTAGATTTACAAACTTCGTTTGAACCACCATATCAAAAAACTCATGATTACCCCATCAAAAATACTTTAGCTAACAATAAAAGTTTGCCCGTCAGAATTTTTCAAGAACATTTGTCTGTTTTGTAAAATATCAAAAAAAATACTTTTACAACTCCAAAAATTCTGAAATTTTACTGGGTAACTATCAGGATGTCTACTCGTTGTGTCAAAAGGGTTCATCGAAATTCCTTCTAGGTTAAGAGATAATCTCGAAACTCTAC
>NW_020632699.1:0-388 GCF_003573695.1 Papaver somniferum
CCTCTTCAGATTCGATCTTTGTAGTTGGTATTATTTCTACAACCCATTATCGAATGAATATTAAATTGATGTTAGATTTTTTGTTCGATCTCATGGAATCAGATGTTAGATCTTAGAGGTTTACTATTTAAAGCATGATTAGGGTTTCTATTCTATTACTTCTTATAGGTTTACTATTTAAATCATGATTAGGGTTTTTATTCTATTATTATCTCTAATCTTTATAAGGAATCTACCTCTTTAAACTCAATCTTTGTTACTGGTAATATTTCTACAACCCATTATCGAATGAATATTAAATTTATGTTAGATTTTTTGTTTGATCTCATGGAATCAGATGTTAGATCTTATAGGTTTACTAGTTAAAGCATGATTAGGGTTTTTATTC
>NW_020632699.1:588-1000 GCF_003573695.1 Papaver somniferum
TTCTTATTGTCTATCCCAGCATACTAATGAAATTATTTTTATTTCCTCTGCAAGAAAAATTCGGAGAGGGGAAAAAAGGCAATATCACAATCCAAGTTCCCACATCGGACGGGACGAGGAGGATACTCGGGATTAAAACTAAAATTAGTAAGTCTGTTGTCTTATTTATTATACACTGCACAGTAAAACCGGCCATATCAGATACTTCTGTTTTGTATGTCGTGTTGCGTGTCTCATATATGCAGAAACTTATAACGGATTAACGGTATAAGGATGTGTCCTCTTGCACCAATCTGTAATTGTGTCACATTAGATGCTTTGGAATTGGTTTTCTGTTTTACACAGTTAATATCTGTGCGGATGTAAATCCTTACTTGTTTCTGGTAGCTACTAGATCAAAAGGGGAAATGTT
>NW_020632700.1:0-388 GCF_003573695.1 Papaver somniferum
AATGTTCAGACTTAACCAAACACAATAGGATTCACTTATCAAGTAAATAGGAATTAACGTTTGTATAATTTACTTTAATTATAATAAAACAATTATAATGCGGAAATATAAAGTAAATGACACAGCAAGATTTTGTTAACGAGGAAACCGCAAATGCAGAAAAACCCCGGGACCTTGTCCAGAATTGTATACTCTCAGGATTAAGACGCTACACAAAATTACACCTAACTTCGTATAGTTGAGACCAAGCAACTAAACCTATAGTTCACCTAGTTCCATCTGTATTCCCACGCCTCCAATTTATAAATAAGTCACGTACTTGGAACAAATCCTATGGTTCGTATTCCAAACAGTAAAGGAACAACAAATCTGTTTGGTATCAACTCTA
>NW_020632700.1:399-1000 GCF_003573695.1 Papaver somniferum
AGTCACGTACTTGGAACAATTCCTTTGGTTCGTATTCCAAACAGTAAAGGAACAACAAATCTGTTTGGTATCAACTCTATTCAACCAAGTGATATGAGTCGGACAAAGGCTCTTCTGTTTATCTTAACATAAACTCCTTCGTCATGTCCTTAGATCTATCTTATTTTCAATTACCTAAGTAATCGTTTAAGATTAAGCCAACAACACTATTAATCCAAAGAATTGTGTTGATGCCGATCTACTCAATTAATCAATCCAATCTATCAAGGATAAACCGATTATTAATTGGATCTTCTTTTACCGAAACAAGTATCGTGCACACCAAAGATTATGAACCCACAAATCAGAAATCTTCAATATCTTCTTCGTCTTCAAATCTTCTTAGATCTTCAATAATAACCTGCACACAGTCACTTGAATATCTTGTGATCAATCACGCACCAAACAGAGTCTGTTAACGATGGATTATCACAAGATCGTCTTTAGAACTAACAACAGTCTAAAGATCCCTGTCGAAACTCTGAACTAGTTTGAGTGAATCTTATATCATAAGAGAAGATTCTCAAGCACAAACAAACTAGGTGCAATCAAAGTTCAACCA
>NW_020632701.1:0-441 GCF_003573695.1 Papaver somniferum
GTCTTGTGTAGTACATGAGATTTCCTTGCAATTGAACAACTCTCTAACTAGTTCATTTGAAGTCATTTGAACTAGTTATGGTGAAGAAGAACGTGGTTGATACGGAATGCTCATATGGCTAACCTTTTGGTTAAATATTGTTGAACCAACAAATGCATACGTTTGGGTACGGTTAACAAACCTAGAAGCGTGCATTGTCAAGTGTGCGTAACAAGCTAAGTTTTTGATCTAACGGTTGAGAAATATTAGCTTGAATCTAAATCAGGTTTTCATCTAATGGTGGATATTGATTGCTTTGTTACCAAGTTAACTTAATTGCAAACCCTGATTTGAAAGACTATATAAGGGGAACTCTAGTATCTGTGCAAAACTAATCCTCACACCTTACGTGTGATACTAGTTTACGTACTAGATTCGGTTCTCCTTTAACCTTTGGTTTTC
>NW_020632701.1:452-1000 GCF_003573695.1 Papaver somniferum
TGTGCAAAACTAATCCCCACACCTTACGTGTGATACTAGTTTGCGTACTAGAGTCGGTTCTCCTTTAACCTTTTGTTTTCTTCTTCTAAAACCAGGTTAACGACTTAAAGACTTCATTGGGATTGTGAAGCCATACTGATACTACTTTTATCGTAGTTGTGTGATCTGATCTTGCATCTTCTATCGTACGAGTACAATCAGATTGTTTGGATTGAGATTGATATCTCCCATAGGCAAGATATAAAAAGTATCACAAACATCTTTGTCTCATTGTTTGTGATTCCGCAACATCTTGTTTCGATACCATACGATTAAGATTGTTGTGAGGTGATTGATAACTCTAGGATGTTCTTCGGGAATATAAGACCAGATTATCAATTGGTTCATGTTCACCTTGATTATTATCAAAAGACGGAACAAAACCTTTTAGGGTTTATCTGTGGGAGACAAATTGATCCTTTGATAGACTTGTCTGTGTGAGACAGATTTGTTTATTTTCAAGTCTTCGACTTTGGGTCGTAGAAACTCTTAGTTGTGGGTGAGATCAG
>NW_020632702.1:0-431 GCF_003573695.1 Papaver somniferum
TTAAACTCTATGATGAAAAAATTTCACTGAGTCCACTCATTTTTATCCGATTTACGGAACTTTGTTTGATGATGATGAATATACTTAACATAGAAAGTAATATTACGCTTGTATTAGGCTCCACATAACAGACTGCAAGCGAAATTCAACAACAATTCATACTAAAAAATTAAACATTTTTACATTATATTCACTGCCCACCGGTGTACTTCCAAAAACGCATGCAAATCGAAAGAAGCATTCATACTTATTTACCACGACTTATCTAAATGACCCGAATATAAAAAATTTACAAGAAGTGTAACCACATATCAAAATATAAATGTAGAGTCCAAATAGTGATAGAATATGGACATCCACCTCAAAACTAATTGGAAATAAGTAGAGTGGCCCTATATAGAGGAGTTTGGTCTATGTGGGACTATTATCCT
>NW_020632702.1:442-1000 GCF_003573695.1 Papaver somniferum
GGGTAGCTCCCATCACGGTAGGGTGTTTAGAGCCTCTACTTCATGCGGATAGGCTCCCTCCACTGTAGGGCATGAGTGGGCGTATGGGCAGACGTTGGGCTTACTCGCATACGGGTTAGTTCATGGGCAAAATATGGGCAGCCGTCGGGCTTACTCGCATACAGATTAGTTCTGATACCATGATAGAATACGGACATCCAACTCAATACCAATTGATAATAAGTGGGATGCCCATATAACTATATGGAGGATCCAGACTAGGAATTTGGTCTCTGTGGGACTATTATCCACAATAAGTAGAACTGTCAAATACTCCACCATCTTTATCTATTAGGCATTAACTTCTTGAGCTTTTTGTATCGATTTTTGTACGTGCTCTTTTCCAAAATCCAACTAATATTCTTATTAGAGGCTCTAGTGGTGACGCTTCTTCCTATGTTGTTAAATTATGTATGGTTCTCCTCCCTTACGAATTTGTACTAGGTAAAAAGAAAAAAACCTACAACAAATTAATGCTAAAGGTAAATACGTGACCATCCTGTTTTCGAAACTGGTAAC
>NW_020632703.1:0-162 GCF_003573695.1 Papaver somniferum
ACTTCTTTGTTGGTACTAATAGCTGAGGAAATGGGACTCTAGGCATAAAATCAGACCTTTCAGGAACCGAATTCACATCATCAGAAACTTTATTAGTCTCTTCAGCTACTGGTCTTGAGAGGTGAGATCCTGAGGGGTGAACTGCAATATGTTCACTATCGG
>NW_020632703.1:173-386 GCF_003573695.1 Papaver somniferum
GCATGGTTACCTTATTGTCTACAACTCTACCACTTCTAAGGGTTCTAACAGCATTCAATTGATTCGATGGTTTTGCACCTAATTCATGAACTCCTCTAGGGTTGGGTTGTGTTTGACTAGGAAACTTACATTTTTTTCTCAAAGAATCACTTATCAGACCAACCTGGGTTTTTAACTCGGAAATAGCCTGACTATTTTCTTGTCCTATCCTGT
>NW_020632703.1:443-1000 GCF_003573695.1 Papaver somniferum
GGATTCTCTCCTCAGTCAAAGGACGTTCAAAAACAGACTCTTCAAAAGTCGGACTCTCTAGATTAAGGTAATCGAGACGCTTCGAACTACTAGGTTTCTCTTTAACAAATCTACCTAGTGCGTCTCTTTTACGTTCAGGCATACAATAGAATTTTCTAAATTGGAAGGGTACGAAAACACAGATCAAGGCCGACTCAACCAAATCAAACCTATTGATTTTTAGCAAACAAAAAGCATAATGGCTTCTCTTAGATTGTTTCTAGACCAGCTTCTAATCCTTCGAACAGGAATTCGTTACAATTGAAGCAAACCCCTATGGAATCAATCCGAGTTAACGTAAGTTGAATAGAGGCGAGGGAATCTCGGTGGAGCTTTGATACCCAAGGCCTCACGGTATTACAAGGCGGCGCAGTCATGCATTCAACTTACAGAAACCGTCAAGAACTTCGAAGTATGCTTGAAAGAGTAACCAATATTTTTCGAATGACTTTCCTGTTAAGCTCGTTACCCTATCGGTCTCTTAGGCTTAGGTTCGCGTTGGTTACGTGTTCCTAAAG
>NW_020632704.1:0-345 GCF_003573695.1 Papaver somniferum
GGCCAAAACATGGTTTTACGGTTTGAGACCACAATCAATCAACACTTGGGACCAACTCACAGATCTATTTTTCAAAAAATTCTTTCCACATCATAGGACCATCGCTATTCGTCAAAGTATCAATTGTTTTGTCCAATTGGATGAGGAAACTGTTTTTGACTATTTTGAACGTTTTAATGATTTGTTGAGCGAATGTCCACACCATGGATTCGAGAAGTGGAGACTTGTCGCTATCCTCTATGAGAGACTATACTTTAAATCTCGAGCCATGGTTGAGTGTATGTGTAATGGTGAATTTCTTGATAAAACTGTGGATGATGCATGGAAATTTTTAGCTGAGATTGC
>NW_020632704.1:545-746 GCF_003573695.1 Papaver somniferum
TCTCTACTCAGCATAATCCTCTTCGTATGTTATAATTCTTTTCATATTTTGGAACATTGAGGACAATGTTTAGTTTAGGTTTGGGGGTATGGTATAGATACCACGATCACATGCTATAATTGAAAACTGAACTCTTTCTTTTTGTTAAAAAAAAAAAAAAATTAAAAAATTGAAAAAAAAATAATTAAAAAAAAAATAAAA
>NW_020632705.1:0-353 GCF_003573695.1 Papaver somniferum
GATATAGGTTAAGGAACATAGTATGGGTGACATGATCGATCAAATTTGGCTGGAATTTTCGGTATGATTCACACACCCAAAACAGAGCACGTGTACTGTAACACGAGCAAAATTGAAGTTCTTGTGTGCATGGGGGAGTTCTGCTGGCGTTGGAAGAGTGTTGAGGCGTGAATAAGTCGAATGGGAGCGTGCAGGAAGCAAGTTGATGTGAGAAAATTCTTTAAATGACAATTATTCTCTATTTTTTTTGGCAGCGAGGAATAATCGAATTAAAGAGAGTATATACGCAATCAATGGTCGGATTTTTGGGCTCAATTCACTATAAATACACGTACAATTGAAGTGAGCCATGG
>NW_020632705.1:553-984 GCF_003573695.1 Papaver somniferum
TAGATGGAAACATCTATAGAGTCTATTCATAAAAGCACAGAGCTCAGGTGTTAGAAATAACATGATAGTTGCACCATATCTCGTTGAGTCCTTTTCATTTCTTTTTTTTTTTTTATTTTTTTTTCATTTTAAACTATGTTTCTCTAAGTGATTAGGTGGGGCACACGATTCAAGTTGTTACCACTGCTAGGGTGAATTAGAGTGACTGAGTTACTAAAAAAATAATAAAATAATAAAAAAAAAGATCGGACCAGTTAGACCAATCGGAATAAGTATTAACACTTGGATAGCAATATGCGTGTGTTCTCCCTGTTTCCGTCGCCTAAGCAAGCGTGGAATGCAGGACCCATGGGAACTATCGTGTAATCTGCTGACAAGAAGCATGCACTTGGATCAAAAAGATCTATTCATGCCGTTAAGTTAAAAAATAA
>NW_020632706.1:0-669 GCF_003573695.1 Papaver somniferum
CGAGAAAACCACAAATGCAGAAAAACCCTGGGAACCTAGTCCAGATTGAACACACACTGTATTAAGCCACTACAGACACTAGCCTACTCCAAGCTAACTTCGGACTGGACTGTAGTTGAACCCCAACCAGTCTCCCACTGATCCAAGGTACAGTTGTACTCCCCACGCCTCTGATTCTAGGAGGATACTGCGCACTTGATTCCCTTAGATGATCTCACCCGCAACTAAGAGTTGCTACGACCCAAAATCGCAGGCTTTGACAATAAACAAATCTGTCTCACATAGACAAGTCTATCAAAGGATCAATCCGTCTCCCACAAAAAAACCCTAAAGTTTTTGTTTCGTCTTTTGATAATAATCAAGGTGAACAGGAACCAATTGATAATCCGGTCTTATATTCCCGAAGAACAACCTAGATAAATCAATCACCTCACAACAATCTTAATCGTATGGTAGTGAAACAAGATGTTGCGGAATCACAAACAATAAGACGAAGATGTTTGTGACTACTTTTTACATCTTTCCTATCGGAGATATTAATATCACTCCAATCAATCTGATTGTACTCGTACGATAGAAGATGCAAGATCAGATCACACAACTACGATAAAAGTAGTATCGGTCTGGCTTCACAATCCCAATGAAGTCTTTAAGTCGTTAACCTGGTTT
>NW_020632706.1:694-1000 GCF_003573695.1 Papaver somniferum
TTATATAGTCTTTCAAATCAGGGTTTCGCCTTGGTCACAAAGCAAACAATATCCACCGTTAGATGAAAACCTGATTTAGATTCAAGCTAATATTTCTCAACCGTTAGATCGAAAACTTAGCTTGTTATACACAAATGAAATGCATGCTTCTAGGTTTGTTAACCGTACCCAAACGTGTACATTGTTGGTTCAAAAATAGTTAACCAAAAGGTTAGCCATATGAGCATTTCATACCAACCATATTCTTCTTCACCATAACTAGTTCAAATGATTCAAATAAACTAGTTAGAGAGTTGTTCAATTGCA
>NW_020632707.1:0-629 GCF_003573695.1 Papaver somniferum
TCGTGAATCGAAAGGGAAATCAATAGGTGTTAGAATATTGCTCGGTCGAACTCGCATGCGTTGATATCTCAAGCATGTTTATCAATGTTAGTGATCAAAACTATAAGTCTTGATTTCTAGTCTATTATAGCTAACATCTCGGACTAGGATAGAAAGTGTAGTTGAGCTCAAGAACTCCATGGTAATCATCATACAAGACAAAGGACTACTCAAGGAACTGGTGGATCTTCGTCGACTAAAAGGTATATGGAGACTTGAACTTATCTATCACTCAAAAGTCTATTTATCTCCTATCTTGAGACAAAAGTCGTTTTTCTATATAGACTTATATTATACACATTTGGTATTTCGAGCCGAGTTTATCTCGCCTATCTATTTCTCGAAATATGTGTTGGTAAGCTTTCGCTTTATCCAAGTTCATCTTTACCTAGTGACGAAAGTCATGTTATGTTTCAATCACTTTGAAAATTTCTCTGACGAAAAATGGTTTGTGAATAACAACTATATAACGTCCTCTGAGAATGTTTCAATGATTGAAATGAGAGTTTAGATTATATAACCATTGGAGGATATAAGCATTGTTGTGGAAACACAATGTATAAGTCCTTATTCCTTGAACCAAAGTTTGC
>NW_020632707.1:640-1000 GCF_003573695.1 Papaver somniferum
TTGGAGGATATAAGCATTATTGTGGAAACACAATGTATAAGTCCTTATTCCTTGAACCAAAGTTTGCGAACTTTGTTGATCAAGTGAACCAGAGTAGTGCGTGAGCTATGTCCGCGAACTGGCGAAGTTCTCAAACCCGAGAATTTCTGCTGGAGTTTGTGAACTCCATCCGGGAACTTAAGTCCGCGAACCCAGTCCGCGAACTTGAGTAGGTTATGTCTAAAAACGATGTTTGTGAACTTATTCATATTAACTAAGGAATGCTTTTGCAAACCGTGGCTATGTAGTTCATGAACCGATTCAAGTGAATCAAATCGGTTTTGCTTCAATTGTGTCTTGTGTAGTACATGAGATTTCCTT
>NW_020632708.1:0-295 GCF_003573695.1 Papaver somniferum
AAAAAAAAAAAAAAAAAAAAAAAAAAAAAAAAAAAAAAAAAGAATGAAAAAAATGAAAAAATAAATCAAGTATTTTTCAATTCCATCCTCTCTTGTTCCAAAAATAAAAGAGAGTAGTCAATGTAAATAAGAGTCATGTAAAGAGTCATCTTTTGTTTTATTGTAATAAGCAAGAAGGGTGCAAGCCATTGATGTACAACGCGAGTAATTGTGAAATACCTCCAACTCATTCACAATTCTCGTAAAGTCCGGACAGCTAGCTAGATTTCGACCTTGGTTCTTAGCCTGAGAAACT
>NW_020632709.1:0-327 GCF_003573695.1 Papaver somniferum
TTTTTTTTTTGTAAAATGAGGCATAACGCAAATGTGCAATTTGATAAAAAGATTAGAAGAAAACACATATGTACCTCTCTTCTTCTTCTCCTCTCTCCCAAACGATTTCCGGCGACTAAAACCCAAACTCCGGCAATCTTTAACTGCTCAGATCTACTCCTTTTAGAGTGGATCTGAGTACTACCCATCTTTTCCTTTTAGTTTAAGAAACTTATTTCATGGATTAGCTAGATTTTTAATGTTTTGGGATTTATTCCCCTTGCCGGCGACAAGTTGCCTCCATCTTCATGGTGGTTCTTTCTATGCTTTTATAGCATCTTCTATCGG
>NW_020632710.1:0-376 GCF_003573695.1 Papaver somniferum
CCTCCAAGCTCTCCTCAGTAAATCTTCGTCTTCAATCGATGAATGTCGTGAAGTCTAAGGCTCAACTACACATTATATCCTAATCTGAGACATAACTATAAGTAGACTAGAAATCAAGGCTTATAGTTTTTATCAATTAAACTTGACAAACAAGCTTGAAATAGCAACACTTGCGAGTTCGACCGAGCAATGCTCTAACACATGGCAAGTGGTGAAAGTTATGTGTCCATGCAATTTGTGTAAGCTTGTATCCCATTGGTGTGATATGCAAAGACACACAAAAGCTTGCAAGTATACAAGGTCAAGATTTATAATATAGTGATGAGTAGGGGTTTGTCCACAGGGAGAGGAGCATATAAGAAGTTTTCCTAGGCTA
>NW_020632710.1:576-927 GCF_003573695.1 Papaver somniferum
AGCCCAAAAATAGGCTTTTAGTCCCCTTTTAGTTGCACAGCCCAGTTGGGCTTTAGGATCGTCCTAAGCAGCTCACGTCCAAGCCCAGCAGCAACAGGTGGAGCAGAGCCCAGCAGCAGCAACAACAACAACTCAGCAGAGAAGGCAACAGCAGCAGCAGGCTTTGCAGCAGGCTTTGCAGCAGACTTGGTAGCAACAACAAATAATGCACAGCTCCAGCAGCAGTTAGCAAGTGAACAAGATAGCAATGAACACACACAACTAGGCAAGCACAACAAGGCCACAACAGCTATGAAAACTTCAAAAATATGGCAGCCAGCTCCCCGGCAGCGGCGCCAAAAACTTGGTGTG
>NW_020632711.1:0-425 GCF_003573695.1 Papaver somniferum
CCAAGTCTGTGAACTGCCGAAGTTCTCAAACCCGAGAATTTATGCTAGAGTTTGTAAACTACTTGCGTGAAACTAAGTCCACGAACTCAGTCCGCGAACCGGCGAAGTTCTCATACCCGAGAATTTCTGTCGGAGTTTGTAAACTATGCCCGGTAACTTAAGTCCGCGAACCTAGTCTGCGAACTTGAGAAGGTTATATATCTGAAGATGATTTATGAACTTAAACTTAAAAAGACTAAGGAATGCAGTTTGCAAATCGTGGATATAAAAGTTCATGAACCGATTCAAGTGAATAAAAATATCTTTGCTTCAATTGTGTCTTGTGTAGTACATAAGATTTCCTTGCAATTGAACAACTCTATAACTAGTTCATTTGAAGTCATTTGAACTAGTTATGGTGAAGAAGAACATGGTTGATATGAAAT
>NW_020632711.1:510-944 GCF_003573695.1 Papaver somniferum
AATACTCATACGCCTAACCTTTTGGTTAACTATTGTTGAACCAACAAGTGCATACGTTTGGGTACGGTTAACAAACCTAGATGCGTGCATAGTCAAGAGTGTGTAACAAGCTAAGTTTTCGATCTAACGTTTGAGAAATATTAGCTTGAATCTAAATCAGGTTTTCATCCAACGGTGAATATTGAATGCTTTGTTACTAAGATAACATTGATTGCAAACCCTGATTTGAAAGACTATGTAAAGGAGACATCTAGTATTGTGAAAAACTAATCCCCACACCTTACGTGTGATTCTAGTTTGCGTGCTAGAGTCGATTCTCCTTTAACCTTTGGTTTTCTTCTTCTAAAACCAGGTTAACGACTTAAAGACTTCATTGGGATTGTGAAGCCAGACCGATACTACTTTTATCGTAGTTGTGTGATCTGATCTTGCAT
>NW_020632712.1:0-454 GCF_003573695.1 Papaver somniferum
TAGTTTCACCATATCTCGTTGAGTCCTTTTCACTTCTATTTTTATTTTATTTTGTTTATAAACTATGTTACTCTAAGTGATTAGGTGGGGCTCACGATTCAAGTTGTTATCAATGCTAGGGTGAATTAGAGTGATTGAGATACCAAAAAAAAAAGTTGAGAAAGAAAAAGAAAAGAAACAAAGAAAAAAAAAGAGAATTTTTTTTGAGACCAGACCATTTGACCAAAAGGAATAAATTCAATAAAGTCGACCACTGGTACCCTTGTATATGCCAGCTGTGTTGACCTAGAGTTAGGATTATCAATCACTGGTTCCCTTGTATATGCCAGTTGTGTTGATATTAGTCAGACTAGTATCTCAATCCATTAGGATAGGTTCATTTTGGCGGAGGCCTTCAGACAGATATGGGAAACGCCGTTCACTTAGTAAACATCAAAACCATCTATGTTTTTCT
>NW_020632712.1:632-1000 GCF_003573695.1 Papaver somniferum
TTATGTGTCTAATATATCTCATTTGTATATATTATTAGTGCTTGATTTTGTACTTATTATGGTCTTTTATGCTGTTGTAGGTGTTTTTGGATAAATAAGGCTTTGCGGAAAAATTGGCTAAAAATGTTGCCCCGGAAATGCCCTAGAAGTGTACCGAAAATACCCCGGAGGAACCCTGAAAAAGTGTGGAAAACATCCCAGAAGAATTGCTAAAGGCACCCCTAATTTGGATAAGGGGCAACCCATTTCAGGGCATGTACTAAAGGGACACCGGAACTGGATAAGGGGGAGGTCATCTTTATAATTTGAAATAGAAAATGGCGGTAATGCATGTTACAGCAAACCAGATTTTGGTTTGAATTGTAGTT
>NW_020632713.1:0-403 GCF_003573695.1 Papaver somniferum
TTGATGTTAATCTAGTAACAGGAGAATAAGTATCAAAAAAGTCTACGTTTTCTCGTTGCCTAAATCCTTTAGCAACCAGTCTAGCCTTGTGCTTATCTACTGTTCCATCAGGTTTGAGTTTCCTTTTCAAAACCCATTTACAACCTATAGGCTTACAACCAGGAGGTAAATCTACTATACGTCAAGTTCCATTATACATGTGAGAATCCCATTCATTATCTACAGCTTCTTGCCAGAAACTAGACTCTGCAGAACTAAACGCCTCTTGTAAATCAGAAGGTTCTTCCTCTATAGCGTAAAATTCAAAATCGGGATCTTTATCTTTTGTCTCAGTCCTAGCTCTTTTACTACGTCTAGGTTCAACTTCAGTGATCCTAGTTTCTTCACTTCTAGGTTCTTCTAA
>NW_020632713.1:414-1000 GCF_003573695.1 Papaver somniferum
TCTTTTACTACGTCTAGGTTCAACTTCAGTGATCCTAGTTTCTTCACTACTAGGTTCTTCTAATCTAGGTTCACAAGGCCCCAAGGCCCCTCTCTCCCGGGTTTAGATAAATAATATAGATATATAAATATACCTAGTCAAATGCATGGGGTGAGATTTGAACCCAAGTCTATAGTGTGGGAGCCCAAAATAATACCACCACACTATTCCTCTAAGTTTAATATAAATTAAAAAACTATGTTTTTAAATATATATATATATATATATATATATATATATATATATATCTCCCAACAATCCCCCACTTATATTTTAAAAACATTGAGCAAGTATTGTATAGTTGTGAATCTGCAAAGGTGCCTTTCGACTTGAACCTCTGCATAGTGTTAAACTTTCTAAGTACCAGGTGACTAGAGTGACTTGCATCTTGAACTCTAACTAATATTAGATTGTTTAACACACACAACTATATCTAGAGTAAAGTCCTTAAGTTCGCACATTAAGGCCATGTGCTTATCCCCTTTTTTAACAAATGATCTAGAGAAATGCCCAATTTCTCAAAGAAGGCGGCCAAACCTTCACATTC
>NW_020632714.1:0-149 GCF_003573695.1 Papaver somniferum
AAAATATGATAACAACTTTCATAAGCAAAATTGTTCCCATGTTTATGGTGCCAATCAGTTTGGCACTTTCGTTCGACATCAACATTGACAAGACCGCTCTCTCGACCACGAGCAGCTTGCATTAGAGCAGCAACATACAAAGCAACTTG
>NW_020632714.1:160-456 GCF_003573695.1 Papaver somniferum
CCAATCAGTTTGGCACTTTCGTTCGACATCAACATTGACAAGACCGCTCTCTCGACCACGAGCAGCTTGCATTAGAGCAGCAACATACAAAGCAACTTGGACGTTGATTGTAACAAAGCGACCGGACAATCCATTAGCATCACGCTTGTTGATGTTCATAGTTTCATTTCGAAAGTTAGCAAATATGTTATCCCACAACTTGGTAGATTGTTGACTGGCACCATCGATACTATCTTGTGTAAAGAACACATAGTTTCTGCAAATACTTTCATCTTCGGCTGCGGTAAATTTTGGAC
>NW_020632714.1:656-1000 GCF_003573695.1 Papaver somniferum
ACCTTTTTTTTTTTTTTTTTTTTTTTTTGGAACTCATCCTAAAATTACCCGGCGATGGTATACCCAGATTAACAGGATCATTTAGAAGTAAATCCCAAAATCCTTTAGCCACAAATTTTCATTAATGGCTAAAATTTCCCTTTTTAGTAAGCACTAATAAACTTGTTTTAGTTTAACTAATTGAGTTAGATTAAATTAACATGATTAGAAAGGTATGAAACCATGGTTTGGTAGAGTGAAATTATGGATTGTAGGCAGATTTTTGAGAAGAAATTATTTTTTTTTATGAACCCAAAAAATATCATATTTGCCAAACATTACTAAAATGAGTTTCCCTGACGGTT
>NW_020632715.1:0-237 GCF_003573695.1 Papaver somniferum
TGTGCTTTTATGAATAGACTCTATAGATGTTTCCATCTAGTCAGATTGGTTCCTCAACTCCTAAAACAAAAATGTTTCCATCCACTTAGATTGGTTAGTGCTTACCTCAATATGCATAAATTTCTAGGCTCTGGAGTTTATTTATTGCAACTAAAAAGTTTCTCCCATACCCCCAAACTTAAATCTAACATTGTCCTCAATGTTCTAAAGATGAAAATAAAAGCATGAACAAGGAGA
>NW_020632715.1:437-657 GCF_003573695.1 Papaver somniferum
GTACTATAATTTTCTTGATCGTAAGACTGATGCATGTGTGGATAGTAATTGGGCTCACCAGGGTATGACCCATATCCTTCCAAAGGATGGCGTTCCCAACCACTATTCCCAATATGGTCATAAAAAGGATGATGTCCATATTCAAATTCAGGTCGATAATCATTGTATTGGCTTCTATCATACCAGTTCGACATTCTTAATTGCAAGGGAATTCTACACA
>NW_020632716.1:0-226 GCF_003573695.1 Papaver somniferum
GCTGCCGGGGACTCGGTTAGCGGCGCTGTTGTTGTTTTTGTTCTACATTTGTTTGCTGTTCTCTGCATTTGTTTGCTGTTATAGGTCTTGTTGCTGGCTAGCCTTTGCTAGCTAGCTAGCTAACTGTTGCCTGTTGCTGCTAGACCTTTCTTAACCTAACTGTTGCCTGTTACTGCATTTACTGTTTCATTACAACTGCATTCTTGCATTCTTTCATTTACTGTCA
>NW_020632716.1:237-562 GCF_003573695.1 Papaver somniferum
CATCCTGTTGCATCTTCACTGCATTTACTGTTTCATTACAACTGCATTCTTGCATTCTTTCATTTACTGTCATCTAGCCTCACAGAATTCTTAACTTGCACCATCTAGCCTTTATGGATGCATCATTAGCTTTAGCTTGCATCTAGTTTTGTCCTGCATATTCAGTTATCAACTCATCTTGCAGCTCATTGATTCTGTCCTAGGACTTTCTTATTTGTCATCTGAAGCTTGTGCCATCTGCATTGCATCTTACATCATCTTGGCATACTTGTCATCTTATATTCTTGCATATCTTCTTGCACTGCATCCATTTGCATAAGCATCA
>NW_020632716.1:762-922 GCF_003573695.1 Papaver somniferum
TTTTACTCTACTCAACATGTCCCTTTCCATATGTTGCATTTTAATTCTTTCCATATTTTGAAACATTGAGGACAATGTTTAGTTTAGGTTTGGGGGTATAGAGTAGATACCATGATAATTTTCCATGATTGAAAACGAACTCCTTCTTCTTTTTGAAAAA
>NW_020632717.1:0-479 GCF_003573695.1 Papaver somniferum
CCCATATACTTCTTCATGTTACATACACACACCTCATCCGCCTTGGTTTCCCACTTATCAATCAACTCGACTTCTATAATCAACAACTTCATACATTGCCGAGATACGTTGTAATGGATCCCCTTGAACAATGGGAGGTCGGCATATTTTCCGTTCATTTTGAATATACGACTTTTTTGGAACTTCTATTTGATTCTATCGATGTCGCGCTTGAAGTAATTTTCCATAGCATTCCACACGGTTACGAAGTTATCAACACATACAAAGAGATTCATCTTCAACCGGTGGTGAGCCGACTCTACTAAACTTGTCGCTTGATTTCCCAAGTGTTTATATTGGTTGGTATAGGCATAAACAAACCTCTCTTTGTGTGGTTCCAACCATTGGCGAAGAACATACGATACAACACCGGGGTAATCGGGAGTATCCCAATGGGCGATAAACTCCGCAAGATTTAGATAATACTCTTCCTCGGTAAG
>NW_020632717.1:490-1000 GCF_003573695.1 Papaver somniferum
ACAACACCGGGTAATCGGGAGTATCCCAATGAGCGATAAACTCCGCAAGATTTAGATAATACTCTTCCTCGGTAAGGGACAAACGCAATGATTCACATTCACCATTGAATGCAACCCATTTAGCGTAATTTATATCGTATTGTTTTTCAACTTTCTCTTTTGCATCCGCTCGTTCTTTTTCCGGTAGCATCTTAATTCCTTCATATCCTATTTTCTTGGGTGGAAAAATTATTGGCTTGCACCTATTCATCAAATTACACCATATATGGAACGTACAAAGCATATTATGTGCTCGTGGGAACACTTCCTCTATTACCTTCATTAATGCGACATCATTATCCGTCATTATAACCTCGGAAGATTTCCTTAACTTGTTGTAGAGCCCAAATGTAACTAGGTTCTTGCTCATCTCTTAAGAAACAAAACGCCACGGTAAACGGTGACTTTGTCGAAGTACGCCCAACAATATTCAACAATGGCATCTCATACTTGTTAGTTTTATAAGTGCAA
>NW_020632718.1:0-351 GCF_003573695.1 Papaver somniferum
GTAGTGACTTAGCCTATCACAATTCTCACAAGTGTTGTTGAAGAACACAAAAATATGATAATGAAAAATACGTTAGAGGGGAGATTCGAACATGAACCTAATGCATGGATGTCTAGCTCATCAACCATCCTTACAGTTCACAAGTTTAGTTTTTTTTTTTTTTTAATAGAAACGTATAACAACACTTATAAGTGTTGTTGAAGTTAAAATATAGAATGTGGGAAAAAATGAGGTTTGGGGGATTCGACGGCCAGGTTTCGATCTTGGATCCGGGTACGCATACAATATGCAGAAATATGATTTTTTTAATGTTTCGTAGAATATCTCGAAGGAATCTTACCTGTAAATGGA
>NW_020632718.1:551-893 GCF_003573695.1 Papaver somniferum
GATGGAATCTTAGCTGTAGATGAATGAATTCATCGTTCTTAGGAAGTTCAAACCGACATTGAGCTTCAAATTTATCGATTCGATGATGTATCATGCTAAGTTTGAAGTCAGAACTCTTCCAGAGCTTCATGATTCATAGTTTCTATGTCGTTATACCATATTTGAAGTTCGAATCGACTCTGAGATTCATATTTATCGATTTCGATGATGTATCATGCCATGTTTGAAGTTAGAACCCTCCTGAAGCTTCATGATTCATAGTTTGTTTGTCGTTATACCGAATTTGAAGTTCGAATCGACATTGAGATTCATATTTATCGATTTCGATGATGTATCATGCTA
>NW_020632718.1:1093-1538 GCF_003573695.1 Papaver somniferum
AATACGCAAGAGAAGAGTCGTCAGAAATAGTACTCACAATTATGCTTTTATTACTGTTGCAGACATGTAAATGATACACAATCCCATACTAAGTTCAAGACTTGAAGAACTTCCATCCAAGGTTGAAGAGCACAGATAAGATCAATTTCAGTAACAATTACATGAGTTCCAGCCTGTTTAAGAACTCGAGCTCAACGTTTTCCAACATCCCATAACCGCAGACGACATCAACCATAACATCAGTATCCTTCATCAAAACCATAGGAAAGTGACAGCATACTTAGAGGTTATCAAACTGTTCATCATAAACGAAAATTAAGATAAAAAACAGAACCCAAAAACAAAAGCTGAATACATAACATACCAATTTTGGAGTAAAAAAGCACTTTTATTCGTAAAAACAAAGATAACCCTCTGTAAGCAGTTAACGCGGAGCACATCTAGC
>NW_020632718.1:1549-2093 GCF_003573695.1 Papaver somniferum
TACATAACATACCAATTTTGGAGTAAAAAAGCACTTTTATTCGTAAAAACAAAGATAACCCTCTGTAAGCAGTTAACGCGGAGCACATCTAGCTTGTCAAGGAGAGCTAAGACTTGCACATCACCAAGCATGTACAGTATGTAGGGATCATGACCGATATTACCAGCAAAAACACCTGGTGGATATAAGATCATGACCGATTCCAACAACAACCTCAGGAGAAGAAATCTCCAACCATCTTGGTGGTGTTCTGTATCAACCCAGATCAAACAGTCAATACCTTCTCACACCCAAAACACCCCTCCAACATTAAAATGATACCAACACATCAGAAATACAACAGATTTGTAAATTGAAGCTACTTTTTATTGTCAGTATATACCTGAATGAGTGATTGAGTTCTCTCTACTTCCATGTGTTAAAAGATAACGCCATTTTGTCTGTACTTAATTACAGGTTGTACATCTAAGCTGCAATCCTCAGAGAGTCCTTCCGAAAGTTAGACTTTAAGCCTTCCTCCGTCCTGATGTAAAGGAAATAAGAA
>NW_020632719.1:0-316 GCF_003573695.1 Papaver somniferum
TGAGAAATAAGAGTTGTTGATTTTATTTCACGATGTTTTAGGTTCCACTCTTAATACCATCGCCATCTTCTTTCATTGCTAATCTCAAATCATACACTGAGCTACTGTTGTTTTCTCATATGACCAGTAGTTTACACTAAATTAAATCCAAAGTATAAGCATAGCTCCCTTCATTTTTACCCGTAAATCATCTAAAATCTATCTCTCATGTAAACCCCAATAATCGTTTCCTTAAACCTTCAAACTAACCATTATTGTATTGAACAAATGAATCCATGTAAATGAATCTATTCATTTTTCAAATTAATCATTATTG
>NW_020632719.1:327-524 GCF_003573695.1 Papaver somniferum
AATTTTTCAAATTAATCATTATTCTATTAATTAAAATTTTTTCCATTTTCTGTAAATCCACAGTTACCATGGAAATCAGATTATGTCAGCCTTATTTCTCTGGAACGCTCGTAACGTGTTTGAAAAATGCTCTAGAGAGATCTCCCTAATGTGGTCCGTGTTAGTGAATTAGTTAAATTAAATAATTATTGTTTAAA
>NW_020632719.1:724-991 GCF_003573695.1 Papaver somniferum
ACTCTCAAGCCTTTAGACATGTAATTTATGACGGAAATATTTTTTCTGAACATTTTCTATTAAAGGAGAGTCTTTATGTTTCACGATTTGGTCTTGATCATAGAGTTCCGACATCTAACGAAGCCTGCGGACTTCTTTGTGTCATTTGTGTTTATGATATTTTATTCAAATTTTGCAATGATTCTCTAGCTTAAAGAAGATCCTAGAATCGTTGATAAGTTATTAATGGTAGCAAAACTTATCTCCTTCTTTAAATGTTTTATTATA
>NW_020632720.1:0-760 GCF_003573695.1 Papaver somniferum
GATATGATCAAGAAGGCTTTTGAGAAAAGCTCAATGGAAAGGATGACATCACATTTTCGATATGGTAATTTGCTCTAAGTAATAGAATTCAACGTCTCGCATTGGGCAATAAAACATATGATTAAAGAAATGAAAAAAAGAGATAAACTACGACAAACCGGGTGATGTGTGTATTTGTCCCGACATGTCTTCGTTGGGGCTTCCTGATAGACGCATTTATGTGTCTAATATATCTCAATTGTATATAGTGTTAGTGCTCGATTTTGTACTTATTTGGTTATTTTATTTATTTGTAGGTGTTTTTGGAAAAATAAGGTTTTGCGGCGAAAATGGCTAAAAATGTGGCATTTGGACCTCCGTAGATAACGTACCAGAAGCGCCCCAGAAGTATGTTGGAGACACCCCGAAAGTACCCCGGAGGAACCCCGAAAAAGTGCGGAAAACATCCCAGAAATATTGCTAAAAGGACACCGGAACTGGATAGGGGGAGGTCATCTTTAAAGTTTCAAAACTGGATTTTGGCGGGAAAAAGAAAGCAGCGTCAACAGTTTTGGATCAAGGATTTGAGCGACCTAGGAGGCGATTCAATGGGCAAATTTGGTACCCACGGACTCTACAAGACATAAGGGACCTGTTAGAAGCGATTAGACCCATCTAATTGGGCTGGATAAGTCAGAAAATCCACACAAAGTCAAGACAGTGCACACGGTCCCTGTTTAGGGTTTTTAATTGGTTTGAAAGATTTGGGAGAGATTCTTGC
>NW_020632721.1:0-387 GCF_003573695.1 Papaver somniferum
ACGACCCAAAGTCGAAGACTTTAATAAATAAATTTGTATAACACAGAAAAGTCTACGGTGATAGATAAATCCGTCTCCGACGAATATACCTATGAGTTTTGTTCCGTCTTTTGATAATTCAAGGTGAAAAGGAACCAATTGATAAACCGGACTTATATTCCCGAAGAACAGCCTAGTATTATCAATCACCTCACAATAATCCTAATGGACGCAGCGAAAAAAAATATTGTTGAATCAAAAAAGATGAGACGAAGTGTTTGTGATTACTTTTTTATCTTGCCTACCGGAGATATAAATCTCGAGCCAATTATTACAATCGTACTCGTAAGGATAGAAGATGCAAGATCAGATCAAACAACTACAAGAAAAGTATTATCGGTCTGGCTT
>NW_020632721.1:398-1000 GCF_003573695.1 Papaver somniferum
GAAGATGCAAGATCAGATCACACAACTACAAGAAAAGTAGTATCGGTCTGGCTTCACAATCCCAATGAAGTCTTTAAGTCGTTAACCTGGTTTTAGAAGAAGAAACCAAAGGTTAAAGGAGAATCGACTCTAGCTATGCAACTAGTATCACACGTAAGGTGTGGGGATTAGCTAGGTTTCCTAGCTGCTAGAGTTCTCCCTTATATAGTCTTTCAAATCAGGGTTTGCAATCAATTTTAGCTTGGTAACAAAGCATTAAATATTCATCGTTAGATGAAAACCTGATTAGATTCAAGCTAATATTTCTCAACCTTTGGATCGAAAACTTAGCTTGTTATACACAAATGAAATGTCCAATTTTGGGTTTACGAACCGTTCCCAAACATTAACATTTGTTGGTTCAACAATAGTTAACCAAATGGTTAGCCATATGATTACTTTCATATCCACCATATTCTTCTTCACCATAACTAGTTCAAATGACTCAAATGAACTAGTTAGAGAGTTGTTCAATTGCTTAGATCTTATGTAACTATACAAGACACAATCGAAGCAAAAACAGTTTGATTCACTCGAATCGGTTCATGAACTTTATATCCACG
>NW_020632722.1:0-462 GCF_003573695.1 Papaver somniferum
AAAGAAGGAATACAAGAAAACCCAGGGTTGTTCCTTCCAACTCTCAGAAGTTTTCCGATGTTCTTGATGAGTTAAAGGAAATAAGAAGGGAGATTTATGAAATAAAGACATTCGTGTCTAAATCTTTGGAAATTCAGAGGACCCTAATTCGACCTCTACAGCCAAGACAGTTCGTGGGTATTGACACGTATCTTCGTGAACCTTATGTCCCGATGGTTGTCGATAACAAGGAGTTCAGAAATGATAAAGAATTTCTCAAAGGAATTGTTGCCTAGTATGTCTTCTTTTTGGATTAGTTGGAAGAATAAATAGTGCTTTGAATAGCGAAGATTGTGACTACACATAGCTATTTTTGTTTTCATCTTCTTATGTTATTTTTTAGGTTTATTGGTTTTTAAATTCTAAAAATATTTGGAGGATGATATTATTGCAGTATTAATCTGTTTTGAAGTATTGCAATAT
>NW_020632722.1:516-1000 GCF_003573695.1 Papaver somniferum
TTTTTAAATTCTAAAAATATTTGGAGGATGATATTATTGCAGTATTAATCTTTTTTGAAGTATTACAATATGTTTATGCGATATGTATTGTTTGCGTCCGTGAACTTGAAGGTCTCATATTGTGTCAAAAGTAAAGTCGATCGTAAATTGATATTCGTATTGATGAAAGGACGAATGGACTTTTGACAATTACAAAAGTTATGCCTATGCAGTCATTTATTTGATGGAAAATAGGATGAAATCTTTTGTTTGACAAGGATAAAGTCTATTATGTCGTTATGCAAATAGTGATGGAAAATAGAATAGATCCTTATATGTTATCCACGGTATTGATCTTCATTGATCCATTTTGTTATGTTCTATCGTGAAGGCTCCATTGTGTATCTTATGTTGAGCACCTTACAACTATGTCGATTAATATTGGCCTTGTTGGTTGTTCCATGAGATGCTATATGTTGAGCATTCTTGAACTAAATTAATCATC
>NW_020632723.1:0-582 GCF_003573695.1 Papaver somniferum
ATTAATGTTTGTGTAATTTACTTTAAATTATAATAACAAAAATTATAATTGCGGAAAATAAAAGTAAATGACACATCAAGATTTTGTTAACGAGGAAACCGCAAATGCAGAAAAACCCAGTGACCTTGTCCATAATTGAATACTCTCAGGATTAAGCCGCTATACAAAATCAAACCAACTACGTATAGTTGAGACCAAGCAACTAAACCTATAGTTCACCTAGTTCCGTCTGTATTTGATGAGTGCCAAATATTGTATATATTTGCACCTTTTTATTGGCATTTAACTCATCATTTGTGCATTAACGCTCCATTTTATCCCATATTCTGTGTTTTCGTTGTTTTCAAGAATAAATACTTTTCTTAATTAATTTTTCATTTTTAGGTACTAAATAAAGCCTGGTTAACTCACGGAACGAAAAGAGCAAAGAAACGGCAAAGACTCCCGCAGAAAGGCAGCGAAGAATGATGTTTGCAAGAGCCGGATCAACTAGAAGTGGGCTTGAAGAGGAAGAATTGTCCTTAAAGAAGATATGGGCTTGGCATACCCAAGGCCCAAAACCCTTACCCAAATCCATTTCCA
>NW_020632723.1:628-1000 GCF_003573695.1 Papaver somniferum
CCAAACCCGTTTCTCTTCTAAACCGTCAGATTGGATCCATTCCATCATCTAACGGTCGCTTCATCAGAGTTCATCGAGCTTTGATGTTCCTGTCTAACACTATAGCACCTAACTCCATCTTGGACCGTCAATTTTGATGTATTCCACATCCAACGGTCGCTCCATACCCATCTCCATCGCGCCGTTGGATTAATCCATAATCTTCTCATCCGACGTCTTTCACAAGCAGAACATCGAGATTTGATGATTCCGTCTAACACCCAAGCATCTAATACCTATACACCCAAACCAAGAGAACCCTAAGATAACTCTATCGGGGTTTCTTTCATCTCTTCCTTCTCCTTCCTCTCCATGTCTGCAACACCATGTCCA
>NW_020632724.1:0-647 GCF_003573695.1 Papaver somniferum
GGATCGCCGAGTCTCTCATCACGATGCGGAACTACCCACGTCATGTTCTTATCCTTCATTAAATGCGGTCTTGCTTTTTAAACTTTACCGTATGAGCAGATTAGACCTTTATCTACACGCGTCATTCATGTGGCGCTGGTGCAGTTGCCTCGACTGAGACAAAACTACCTTTTGGAAGATGATTCGGTGCTCCTACCTTATCACCTCATCAGATGTTCATCCCTTAAGATGATGACACGTAGCCATCGGGTATTTTACCCACACAAATTCAATATCTTGTACCTTGAAGTTGTAGTCCAATTTTTCTCCGTTCCGTCTTTGTTTTCATAAACTTTTGCAGAGTCGTAAAATCTAATTAATCTCTGTTGGTCAAAGTAACTCAATTGATCAACCCTTAATTTGAAAACAGGAAATGATGGATTGAGATTAATTGAGTAAAATTGATGAACAGAGATTGGGTTTGATTAGTGTGTGTTCATCTTTGTTGAACGTTAGGGAGAAGTTTTGTTGCTGAAGAGAATGGGGGGAAGCGTGGTAAAGGCATGCTGCTGCTTTCTTAAATGGGCCGGCGTGGTTTAAGTTTAATTTAGAAAACAAGGCTAAGGAGTTTATATCCCGCTTCTATGAAAAAGAAATGAAAAAGGGGG
>NW_020632724.1:658-1000 GCF_003573695.1 Papaver somniferum
AATTTCTAGAATAGTATATCAAAGAGTTTATATCTCAATTTCTCAATTTAATCCGCAATCAAGCAAATAGGAATTTTGAGAGCCTAATTGAATAAAAGAAATAACTTGGACGGTATCACAAACCAATATCCAAGTGTCAATCAATTCGATCAACAACCCAAAGGTCGGATTCAATAAATGATTGAACTTAACGCACAACCTGTGATATTTCTATTATATAAACAAATATAATGCGGAAAAGAAATAATAGAAACATCAGAAACTTTGTTAACGAGGAAACCGCAAATGCAGAAAAACCCCGGGACCTAGTCCAGCTTTGAAAACCACACTGTATTAAGTCGC
>NW_020632725.1:0-277 GCF_003573695.1 Papaver somniferum
TTCCTATATTTCGAGGGCTCGATTCTGAGAACCCCTATACTCATGTAAAAGAGTTTGAACAAATTTGTTGTACTATGCAGCCTGATCATAAGGCCGAAGACTCTCTGAAATTGCGTTTGTTTACATTTTCTCTAAAGGAAAGGGCCAAAACATGGTTTTATGGTTTGAGACCACAATCAATCACCACTTGGGAACAACTCACTAAACAATTTTTCCAAAGATTTTTTCCACATCATAGGACCATCACTATTCGTCAAAATATCAATTGTTTTGTCCA
>NW_020632725.1:477-766 GCF_003573695.1 Papaver somniferum
TTCTGCTGCTGCTGAAGCCACTGCTGCTGCTGCAACTGAGCTTGGCTCACAGCAATCCAAAAGCCCAAGCTCAGTTCTCAGTTCAAGACCAAGCCCAGGTTTGAACCAAAAGTTGAAGCCCACTGTCCATTGTTTGTACAAACTGAAGCCCAGTTCATTAAGGCCCAGCCACAGTTTAGGTTAAGGCTCAAAGCCCAATTCAGTCAACTGTGGGCTTAATCCAAAAGCCTGAACTCAATCAAAGGCCCAAAGCCTAGTGCATTTCAAGACCAACTGAGCCCAATCTCAG
>NW_020632726.1:0-155 GCF_003573695.1 Papaver somniferum
AAACCCTATGGGATAAAACAGCTTATCTCTTTCGATTTCTCTGCACTGAGAAATCGAATCAATAATAACTCTTTCAACAACACTTTCTCAGAAAAACTTGACGAAATAAAAATAACGTTCTATATCTTTTCTTCCAGAAACCAGTTTTTTTTTTT
>NW_020632726.1:217-602 GCF_003573695.1 Papaver somniferum
TTTTTTTTTATAATCAAAAAGAATCAATGGAATTAATGGAAAATTAATTTTCGATTAAATGCCAATTAAATTTCTTTGTAACAGCAAAAAAACGGCCGTATTAAAATTTCAACATTAACTGTAATTAATCATGATATAATTATCTTAATACGTTTTGAAAATTTAAGTTAAAAACAGCAAAAAAAAAAAATTGTTTCTGGATCAGCAGACCTCCCAAGGCCCCAAGGCCCCACTCCCGGACTAATGTAATATAATATATAGTACAAATAGTATATACCCTAGTGAAATTGTGTGGGGTGGGAATTGAACCCATGCCTATAGTGTGGGAGCTCAAAACAATGCCACCATACTATCTCTCTAACTTTGGCATATTATTACAAAACTA
>NW_020632726.1:802-1000 GCF_003573695.1 Papaver somniferum
GGTAAATTTTTTGAAGTTCATGAGCCTGTGCAACAACTGATCTATCATCCACCATTTGGTATCTCACATACCGGCTCACAGCATATTTATTTGAACCCGCTTCCTCGGTGTCATATTTTTTTTCTTCAACACCACCGGTAGGAGGTGGATCTGTAGCAGCACCACCGTCAGCAGCAACAGCAGCAGCAACAGCAGCAG
>NW_020632727.1:0-371 GCF_003573695.1 Papaver somniferum
CCATATGTGTGTTGTTTGAATTGCCTTGTATGATATTTATTATTGTTTACAAGATTAGCATGAGCTAAGTTGCATTGCTGAGGCTCAGATGATGCTTTAGTGCACTGTTAGGTAGTGGAATTCTAGGTTAGAGCCTTAGGATGCATTGTTTTGATTGAGCAATGGGAGAAATTAGTGCTCATAGCAAGCTAATTCTCTTTCCATTCCATTTGTATACTTAGGATGCATTGTTTTGATTGAGCAATGGGAGAAATTAGTGCTCATAGCAAGCTAATTATCTTTCCATTCCTTTTGTATACTTAAGATCCTAATGTCAACCCGAGCAATGGGAGAAATTAGTGCTCATAGCAAGCTAATTCTCTTTCCATTCC
>NW_020632727.1:571-719 GCF_003573695.1 Papaver somniferum
GGTGCAGCAAGGTTTATAGCAGAAAGGGGAACCGAACCTATGGACATGTGCAACACGTTTTTAGGCAAAGGGGAACCGATCCTATGGACATGTGCAACACATATAAGTTAGATACCATATATATGTGGGGAACCGATCCTAGTACCTA
>NW_020632728.1:563-1000 GCF_003573695.1 Papaver somniferum
AACAAAACAATTAGAATTAGGCTCGGTCAACTGGAATGTGTATTAGCCATATAAAAGATCTTTCAATTGAGAAGATCCATCGACTTGAGACGAAGAGAAAGGTCTATCTATTTTAGTTAGTTATTCAGTTAAACCAATGAAATGATTCATTATTGGAGCAGATAGCAAGAACCATTTCATCGGACATGCGTATTTTTTATTTTCCAATGGATTTACATGTTTAATTAATGGATTTACATGTTTAATTAATGGAAATTTTTTGATGTAGTGAGTAATAGGCTCTGGTTGTTCGCCGTTCAACAATTCTTGTTTAGGCAGTTCATACCATTCATACATAGTGTTTTGATCTAAGATTTCAATTCTTCTATCTTTCAGCAGTAGCATATTGTTCCATGTAGCTAAGGTCAAAAATATGTAAGAAACAAGTCTTTCCACAA
>NW_020632729.1:0-588 GCF_003573695.1 Papaver somniferum
ACTTTACTCTCTCAATAATTCTACTTCTTTAAAAAAAAACATCTGATTTTTTAATCTCACTAATTATCTTTAACTTAATCATCTCACTAATCATTACACTAACTATTATTAACACTAACTAATCATCACCCAAAATTAATCAGGAGGGTAATTTAGATATTAATATAAATATCTAGATAAGGGATGACCTAGATTTACTTCTAATGTCTTTACCCAAAATAAAATCATGGTCCCCAAAAAACTATGGCCCCCAAAAAATCGTTCTTTTTAATAAACGGCTGATAATGATATGGGACGGTGTTTTGATCCCTCAAATGACCTCCGGCTCTTAGAATCATGTCTTCCTAATGGGCTAATTCAAAATTGTACCTGGGCTAAATTTTGAAAATGGAGAAAATTACATGGACAATTCAGTTCTTTAGAAATTTTGGGGTGGGCTTCAGCCTAGGTAAGAACACTAATTTTGGGCATGCCTAAAACTTTCAAGGCATACAAAGGACTAGTCCTAACTTGGGTGATCTTATAAGGGGTACCCTATGGGGTGGTTCAATTACCTATATGCCCTTAAATTCTCTAAATTACAACTAA
>NW_020632729.1:599-1000 GCF_003573695.1 Papaver somniferum
CCTATGGGGTGGTTCAATTACCTATATGCCCTTAAATTCTCTAAATTACTACTAATCTATCCCTATCCCTAATACAAAAACCTATAATCAATAAACCAAAATCAGTTTCATATCCCTAACCCCTTCTTCTTCCTCCTCCACAACAGCCGAACCCTTCTTCTTCCTTTTTTTTCATCGTATCATCGCGAAAATTTAATCGTTGATTCGTGAAAATATAGTCGACGATTAGACTCATCTATATAACGGTTCGCCGTAAGCCAGTATCTCGTTCTAATCGAGCGATTGAACAACCCATTGAAGAAGAAGAAGAAGAAGATTTAGAGAGTGAAGAAGAAACTCAAAATCAACCGGAAGAAGAGATTGAAGAAGAACCAACTCCACAAATGAGAATAAGAAGGTTA
>NW_020632730.1:0-555 GCF_003573695.1 Papaver somniferum
GAGGACCATCCAAAGAAAAGAGTTGAAGGAGTATTTGTCTAATAAAAGAATATTGTCTAGGCACGAGTGTTCGGAAGCCGAATTTGAAGATGAGCCGGAACCTAAGAAAAGAGGTCGTCCAAGAAATGATCAAAGTGGACCAACCACCCGACAAGTAAGGCCAAAGATCTCTACAGAGCCTTCTCAAGTAAGTCAACCCAATGTTGTCGAAGAAGTTGTTGAGCAAATGAACGCCTCGCAACAAACCCAACCAATGGAAATTCTTACTATAAAAGAGGACAAAGGTACTCTTCGTTGCACTAGAGATCTTAATGGAAGACCAAATCGATCCACATATACAATATAGAAAGAGTATTTGGAACAACTCCCTCCACTTATCATTCCATTTGTTTTGTCGACCGACGAGGTTGATGGGGATGGAAATTGTGGGTTTCACGTTGCTACAGAACAAATGGGTTACTTTAGAGAGGCGGATATCGAAGATGTCACCCAATGCCAATATTTAAGAAATAAGATGGCGGTACAACTAGTGAAGGACAAGGGTTTTTATATGGA
>NW_020632730.1:566-1000 GCF_003573695.1 Papaver somniferum
ATATCGAAGATGTCACCCAATCCCAATATTTAAGAAATAAGATGGTGGTACAACTAGTGAAGGACAAGGGTTTTTATATGGAGATGATGAGGCGAAGAGATAGATACGACAAGGAAAAAGAATTCAAAGACTTAGTTGCGCGTGTGAAGTGCCGAAAGGGATTGAAGACAATCGGATCCAAGTATTGGATGACAATGCCTAAATTTGGATATCTCCTAGAGGACGTTTTGAATTGCGTGGTACATTTCTTTGTTCCTCCTATGTATGGACTTAGCATGACGTTTGCACCCACAAGAACGGCTTGCGACGAGTCGGTTAAAGATAGAAGAATCGTAATGGCATTTGTGAATGAAATGCATTTTATCGGTTTAAGAGTAAAGAAAGATTGTCCGTTACCTCCGTTGAGTAAGTGGCACGATTACTTCCCGATGAAC
>NW_020632731.1:0-381 GCF_003573695.1 Papaver somniferum
GAACATATTAATTGTAATTACAATACATTTTTCAAACTTTTTCTGTTAAGGATGAGTTTATCTAGTTTACAATTTAGTCTCAGAAATCAATTTCCGACTTATAACGAAATGTGTAGACTTTTTTGAGTTAACGTATATAAAATTGAACATTTTGATGAAATCTTTCTTTTTGTGTTGGCTTTGTCTTTCTATTTGTTTCAAGAAAGATGAAATTCGTTAGGATTTCGATTCGTTCTTCATGGTCTTTCATCCTTCTTCTATTGTTAAATTTGACTTCCTTCATATTTTCTTGAATCAACGTACATAGAAATGCAATTTTTTACTAGACGTATTGCCTTAGAACATATTAATTGTAATTACAATACATTTTCCAAACTTTTT
>NW_020632732.1:0-569 GCF_003573695.1 Papaver somniferum
ATCAATCCTCGTCTAGAAAGGAAGTAGGGGAGTAAGGCACAACTTATTTATATCATCAGAAATCATCTCATAAGATTGTCTCTGAATATGTCCATGAATCAAACTGGAGGACGCTCCGAAGTTTTAAATGATTCTAGAGAACAATGAAATCCTGACGGATTATGAGAATGCATATGAGTCAATGGAAGGATCATGCGTGCACAATGATGATATAATCCATAAATAGTTGCTCCAGAAGTAGAGCACAATGAGATCGAACCATGCTTTATTTTGATTAATTTAAAATAAATAGCATATTTGGCCTACCCAATCCAGATAGAACTTAGTTCTTTGACAAATATACAGGTCTTTGGTGTTGTAGTGCTAACCAACCTAGTGTAAATCCTGTGGGAAATATGTGGTTATTTGTCACAAAGTGTAGTGAGAAGAATGAGGTCTTAAAGTATAAAGAATCACCTTGTGGCGCGAGGTTTCTCACAAACCCCTGGATCGCTTACTCTTTTGAACATCATAATGTTCAGTTAATTAGTTTGCTTGGTAGTTTCAAAAGAACTTGAAACATAGTAGAT
>NW_020632732.1:580-1000 GCF_003573695.1 Papaver somniferum
GCTTACTCTTTTGAACATCATAATGTTCAGTTAATTAGTTTGCTTGGTAGTTTAAAAAGAACTTGGAAACATAGTAGATGTGGTTATATCTCTGGAGATTTAGACTCGAAGATATTTGCAAAAGTGCATGATGGCCTTTTGCTTCCCAAGTCGAATGACTCTAAACCACAGAGTGTGTTTGCAGTTACACTGGAACACTCACTTATTGATTTAAACAATCAGGCGGAAGTGGTATACCCGTCTAAGTGACTATTTGATTGGGAAGGGATAAACAAGTAAGGTTTCGTGCCATACGTATTAAATAAGTTCCTGATTCAGAATTATAGCTATCTATGTCGACGGTATGGACATGATAATTACTCTTAATGGAATAAGAGATCTTACAAGCTATTTAAAATCTGAATTTGAGATGAAAATCCT
>NW_020632733.1:0-526 GCF_003573695.1 Papaver somniferum
ATTGGATCCATCTCATCATCCAACGGTCGCCTCATCATTGTGCATCAAACTCCGAAGCTCCTGTCAAACACTATAGTACCTAACTCCATCTGAAGCCGTCAGTTTTATTGTATCTCATCATCCAACGGTCGTTCCTATCGCGTCGTTGGATCATTCCATCACCTTTTCATCCTACGCTTTCGCTTTGCTGAGCATCAACCTTTGATACACCCGCCTCACACCCTAGCATCAGAAACCTACACCCTCAACCAAACGAACCCTAATCCCATTTCCATCGTTCTTTTCTCTTCTCTCCTCCCTCACCTCTGCAAAACTCTCTTCTCGTCTGCAACACCACCTCCTCCTCTGTCTCCTCTGCCGCAACCATTTCTATCACTGCCACCACCTCCATCAGCTCAGTCCTTCCCCCAAAACCCATCCCTCTACAAGCCTAGACATTTTACAAAACTCGCACCTCTTTATCTGAACCCTAGGGTCTGGGATTTGTAAAACATCTCGAGCTAGTATTTCAGAGACGACAAGAGCA
>NW_020632733.1:540-1000 GCF_003573695.1 Papaver somniferum
AAAACTCGCACCTCTTTCTCTGAACCCTAGGGTGTGGGATTTGTAAAACATCTCGAGCTAGTATTTTAGAGACGACAAGAAGCGCAGGAGATGAAGCAGAAGACAAGAAGAAAACCTGGGTCAGAGACAAAATCAGATCAAAATCAGTGGGTAATTTTCAATTCAAAAATTTAGGGATTTTCAAATTAGTTTGTAGAAATTTAGGGTTTTGTAAAAACTATAGATTGATGTTATGGGTGTTGTAGAAACCATGCCTGGGCTAGCCAGAGCTTCACCCAAGAGGACTGGACTAGCCAGTTCCTCAACTGTGTTATCTTCAGTTCATGTTTTGTTTGAATGCAATGTTGTTTCAAGTGTAATTTCCATGTTCTAAGCTCATAGCTAGGGTGATGAGGAAACCCTTTGAGCCATTGCTAAGTTTCATTCAGTTATAAACATAATTCTTGTTGTGCTTGAAATG
>NW_020632734.1:0-554 GCF_003573695.1 Papaver somniferum
GTTGAAGAAAACTGTTCTTGGGCTAGCCAAGATTCCCCCAAATTTGGGTTAGTGTATGTTTAATTTTAATTTTCAATTTCAACTTCAAATCAATTTAAATCTTTAGGGTTTGTTTAATTTGTTCTCAATTTTGTTATTTTGTGTTGTTTAATTCTTGTTGTTATATTTCTGTTTAATATTTGCTGTTTTTATAATTCCATGACCTGTTTAATTTCTGAATACCATGTCCTGTTACTTGATGTTTAATGCTTACTGTTCCTATTCTTCTTATGTTTTGCTCACTGTAATTCCTGTTCTTGTTCTGTTTAAGTGTCCAGTTTAGTGTTCTGTTTAGGGTTCATGTTTAGGTTAATATTGTTCATTGTTCCTGTTTGTCCCCTGTTAATGATAATCCTGTTAGTGTTAATTCTGTTTAATGTTAATGTTAGTTTAAATGCTCAAATGTTAAGTTTGTTCATTGTGAAGTGATGGAATGTTAGGCTAGAAGCCTTGAAGCATTGGATTGATTGAGCAGTGGGGAGAAACTAGTGCTCACTAGTGACTGTGAGCAAACT
>NW_020632734.1:564-1000 GCF_003573695.1 Papaver somniferum
TACTGTTGTGTGTCAATGCTAGGTTAGAGCCTTAGAGCATTGAGTTGATTGAGCAGTGGGGAGAAACTAGTGCTCACTAGTGACTGTGAGCAAGCTGGTTCTCTTCCCACTCTAGATGAATGCCTAAAGCCATTGCCTTGGATTTGTTTTTTTTTTTTCATTCCTTTTTTTTTACTTCACTGTCTTCTTCACACCCCTGCCCTTGGCTTAGGCCTTGGTTCCATTGTTCTCTGCTTGTAGTTTCATTGTTTTGTCACCTTCTCATAATAGTTTAATTGCTTGTAGTTTCCCTTGCTTTTGTGCTGTCTGTCACCTTCCATTGTTTCCTGTTAACTGCCTTTGTGCCTCAATTTTCACTGTTCTTGGCTTAGTGCCACCATTACTTCACTGCCATCTCTTCTTTTCTCCTTGCCTTGCTACTCAGCTGCCTTGGCCA
>NW_020632735.1:0-536 GCF_003573695.1 Papaver somniferum
TTGACTAGTTCAACGAATTGTTGTCTCAAATTCTCAAAAGATTATTGTATCTTTCAGGACCTGTCCATGAACACGGAGATTGGATGGAGTAAACGCATCGCTGGTCTTTATCATTTCATGTTTCTTCCATTTGCTTTATCACTTTTTGCAAATAAGCCTGTTGATATATGGCATCGCCGTCTCGGCCATCCTAGTATGGATTGTTTTTGTTTTTTAGCTTCCAAATTTGCTTATATTATCTCTCGGTTTAATCATTCATGTGATGTATGCCCTATGGAAAAACAAACACGATTGAAGTTTAATAAAAGTCATTCTTTGTATTCACGACCTTTTCAATTAATTCATGCTGATATATGGGGTCCCTTTGCAACTGAATCATTCACTGGTGCGAAATATTTCCTTACCATTGTGGATGATTATACTAGGTGTACTTGGGTTTATCTCATGAAAACTAAATCCGAAACTTTAAAGTTTCTCAAATATTTTTTTGCTTTTGTGATCACTCAGTTTGGTCATTCTATTACCAGCATCTCCTC
>NW_020632735.1:547-1000 GCF_003573695.1 Papaver somniferum
AAAAAAATTTTGCTTTTGTGATCACTCAGTTTGGTCATTCTATTACCAGCATCTCCTCTGATATCAATAAATTTCTCATTCCTCAATTACAGACTTTTCGTTCTGATAATGGGTCTGAGTTCAAATCCACTGAATTACAAAAGTGGTTCCATCAAAACGGTGTTTTACACCAAACCAGTTGTGTTTATACACCACAATTTAATGATGTTGTCGAAAGAAAACATCGACATCTTCTCAATGTTGCACGTTCATTATTGTTTCAATCCAACTTGCCTCTTCGTTTTTGGGGCGAGTGTATTCTCACCGCTGCGTACTTAATAAACTTAATGCCCACACCAGTTCTGGCTCACAAAACTCCGCATGAACTGTTGTTACATAAATCTCCGGACTATATGTCTTTGCGTGTCTTTGGTTGTTTGTGTTTTGGCAGAAACACGAGAATCTCTCATAAGT
>NW_020632736.1:0-351 GCF_003573695.1 Papaver somniferum
AGAGGAATAGGGAGACCTGCGAGAATTTGACCTAGAGAAATTATGATTGATTGATCATCACAATTTTGATTGGAGAAAAGCTTGACAGAAAGAATTGATTTGGCATTCACACCAGGAATGGGGGAGAGTGTAAGACCTTTATTAGCAAGATCTTTTTGGACATCTTATAGATTCTTCTCATATATATGACCACTTGGAGCCATGTTTGAATATAGAGTATGGGAATGTATAGAAAGTAAAAGAATTGAAGGAAGAAAAAATTACAGCAGCAGAATTTGCAGAAGAATGACGGAGTTGCAGAGATGAGAGAATAAAAATAGAAGAGAAAGTAAAAAGAAAAGTGGAAAGAGG
>NW_020632736.1:362-546 GCF_003573695.1 Papaver somniferum
GGGGAGAAGAGTATATAAATAAAATTTACTTCTCGAAGAAATAAACACCATTAAGACAAAGAGACGTGAGCGGTTGAAAAGTAGCGGTTACAGAAGACGTGTCAAGAAATAAATGGAAGAGAGAGTACGTGTGATAAATGTGGAATATGAAAAGATAAGCAGTTGCGGCATTTCTCACATCATT
>NW_020632736.1:557-1000 GCF_003573695.1 Papaver somniferum
TAAATGGAAGAGAGAGTACGTGTGATAAATGTGGAATATGAAAAGATAAGCAGTTGCGGCATTTCTCACATAATTCTCTACTTTGCAGAGGAGATATGAGAAGAGGCAAGATGTAGGATCAGAATCTCGCAACAATTATGTCTCGGCAAAATTATCAATGGTACAACACAATAACATCGCAGAATAATTTCAGAAACGACGTCAGCAAGGAACATGAGAAAGATGTGATAGTCTTGCGAAAATTAGAGAGCTTGCGAAGTTAACATTTGTAAGGTTGCGAGAATTTCGCAAATTATATCCTAAAATAAAGGACAAATTAGCTGTCATCCATTATGTATTTCCTTATAAATAGTCATTCGAGTTGTAAAGAGAGGGAGGGATCTTTTTTGAGTAAGAAACAAGTAAATAGGAGAGAGAAAGTTCAGATAAGAGATCATTCTTGA
>NW_020632737.1:0-595 GCF_003573695.1 Papaver somniferum
GCGGTTACAGAAGACGTGTCAAGAAATAGATGGAAGAAAGGATACGTGTGATAAATGCAGAATATGAAGAGATGGACAACTGCGGCATTTCTCACATCATTCTCTACTTCACAGAGAAGATATGAGAAGAGGCAAGATGTAGGATCAGAATCTCGCAGCAATAATGCCTTAACGAAATTATCAGCAACACAACACAACAACGTCGCAGAATAATTTCAGAAATGACATAATAAACGACGTCAACTAAATCATGAGAAAAATGTGACGGTCCTGCGAAAATTAGAGAGTTTGTGAGATTAACATTTGTAAGGTCGCGACAATGTCGCAAGTCATATCCGAAAATAAAGGACAGATTAGCTGTCATCCACTATGTAATTCCCTATAAATAGCCGTTCCGTTGTAAAGGAAGAGAGAGATATTTTCTGATTGAGAAGAAAGTAAATAGGAGAGAGAAAATCTAGAGCAGTGATTATTCTTGATTCCTTTATCTTTTCTTGTAAGATTGTTCAAAGATTCATCAATAAAATTAAGATTGTTAATATAAAATGAGTTGAATGTTAATGAAATCTTGTGAGGGGTGTAGTGTAGGATTTCC
>NW_020632737.1:606-1000 GCF_003573695.1 Papaver somniferum
AATGAGTTGAATGTTATTGAAATCTTGTGAGGGGTGTAGTGTGGGATTTCCTGCAAGTGTAGGATTTCCTGCAACTACAGAGAGCCTTTTTTATGGGATCAACTACTGACTCCTATTGTTGACAACATTTCCTTGGATTGGTATAGTCATGCTTGTAGTTTAAATCTTGTTTGTTAAAAAAATTAGCTTAATTTCTTGCTGGTTTGTGTTTGTGTATTGTTGTTCGACTAATGGTTGTGGTGGTGTTGTTGGATTTTGTAGTTGTAAAGTTCTTCAAATGTTGAATTTGTGGTGCAATGGTACCATGACTGACTCGATGTCAGATGATGCGTGTTCGACTCACGCCAAGTTCACTCATTCCTATATGTAATTTTTTTTGTATCAAAGATGGTTG
>NW_020632738.1:0-471 GCF_003573695.1 Papaver somniferum
ACGCAAATGTCATGAGGCTTATTATTCGCAAGGATAATTAAGGCTTGTCATATTTGTGCAACATTCCTGAAGAGGCAATAATACAAAAGAAAAAGATAAGATGAGATCAATGGGTTTTCGCATGAAAGTGCGAAGACGTCCTGCGATTTTGTCGCAATGAAAAGAGGTGGCATAATAATACCTTTAATTAGGAAGGAAAAATAAGACCACACAGGAATGAGATTTTGAAAAGAAACAAAATTCACTTCGTAAGAGCTTGCGAAATTGTACAATAATAAAAAGTTTATGAAATCTCTCATTTGGATTCAAATAACAGAGGCAAGTATGGGAATGTATGAAATTAGAAAATGCTATTTGTCTCCATAGGAGAGATTTACTCAAAAATTCAAGAATTAATGATTATATTGATTAACTGTATTACAAAGAAAAATTGTTTTAATTTACGCAGGCCAAAATGAAAGAAACACAAAT
>NW_020632738.1:482-1000 GCF_003573695.1 Papaver somniferum
CAAAGAAGAATTGTTTTAATTTACGCAGGCCAAAATGAAAGAAACACAAATATACAGAAAGAAGAAATAAATATACAAGTGCTACAAAGAATCAAAGAAGAAATAAAGACTATTTCTTGGTTAATCCTTCATTTTCTTCATCAGACTTATTTCCTTCTTCATCTGCGTCAGAATACTCATCACCATCAGAACTTCCATCACTATCAGATTCTTCATCGTCAGCTTCACTCTCAGAGATAATCAAATTGGGAGTATTCTGTGGGATTTCCTCTAAAAGACAAGGGTAATCAGAATGTGGGATATTATGATCATCACAAACCATATGGATGGTTTGATTGCGAAAATGCGTAGCATCATTCTTAAAATTTTCAATGGTGATTTTGATTTGATTCTTCAATCTAGAATACTTGTCGTTGCGAGAAGAAAGATTCTTTGCGAGTTCTTCCTTTTCATCTTCAAGTTCTTCAATCTTTTCATGATATCTATTTTCAGAATCTGCGAACAAAAGAAAACCAATT
>NW_020632739.1:0-312 GCF_003573695.1 Papaver somniferum
GAAATCAGTGCACAAACTCCTCCCTGCCCTTGGCTTACAGCCTTGGTTCTTAACTGTTTTGCCATATTGCTTTGTTGTTTTGGTTCTTAAATGTCATGTCATTTGCTTTGCTTTGTTAACTGTTTTCCCATCTTTGCATCTGCCTTATTGCTTTGCCTTGCTCACTTCCATAGTGCTTTGCACACATTGATAGCTTAGGATAATTTCTTTTGTGCTCCTACTCCCTGTGGACTGATCCCTTGCTTATTTTCTATACTAAAACTTGGCCTTGTATACTTGCAAGTCTTTTGTGTGTCTTTTCTAAACACACCA
>NW_020632739.1:340-710 GCF_003573695.1 Papaver somniferum
TAGCTTAGGAATGCTTCAATACACCCCAAGTCCCTGTGGAATGACCCTGTCTTGCACACATTACTACAATTTGACCCTGTGCACTTGCAGGTATCACTGTAGGCATTTATTCATCTTATTTTCTATACTAAAACTTGCTTATTTTCTATACTAAAACTTGGCCTTGTATACTTGCAAGTCTTTTGTGTGTCTTTTCTAACCACACCAAGTTTTTGGCGCCGCTGCCGGGGACTTGGTGCTGTGTTGTTGAAGTTTTTCTTGCATCTTATCCCCAACTGCATCTGTTGTTAGCATTAGTTGTAACTTGCATATCTTGCATATTGCATTTACATCATTTTTATATTGCATTCCTGCATCTTTGATTTATTGC
>NW_020632740.1:0-111 GCF_003573695.1 Papaver somniferum
GCAAACATCACATGAACGAGAACATTGGGCTGTATATGATAATCTTGCAACCAGAGTTCAATAATAGGTTGCAGTTTCATCTAATCTGATATTTGACTTCTCAAACCTCAC
>NW_020632740.1:311-571 GCF_003573695.1 Papaver somniferum
TATATGGTAATCTTGCAAGATGAGTTCCATAATAGGTTGCAGAATCCACTTAGGATCCATTGAATCTGATAATTGACTTCTCAAACCTCACCTGGACGAGAACACTGTGTCTGTATATGGTAATCTTGCAACCTGAGTCCAATAATAGGTTGCAGTTTCATCCAATCTGATATTTGACTTCTCAAACGTCACCTAGACGAGAACATTGGGTCTGTATATGTAATCTTGCAAGCTGAGTTCCATAATAGGTTGCAGAATCC
>NW_020632740.1:771-1000 GCF_003573695.1 Papaver somniferum
TCAGATTACAAGATTACCATATACAGACCCAGTGTTCTCGTCCAAGTGAGGTTTGAAAAGTCAAATATCAGATTCAATGGATCCTGAGTGGATTCTGCAACCTATTATGGAACTCAGCTTGCAAGATTAACATATACAGACCCAATGTTCTCGTCCAAGTGAGTTTTGAGAAGTCAAATATCATATTGGATAAAACTGCGACCTATTATTGAACTCAGGTTGCAAGATT
>NW_020632741.1:0-106 GCF_003573695.1 Papaver somniferum
TGGTAATTTTGCAAGCTGAGTTCCGTAATAGGTGGCAGAATCCACTAAGGATCCATTGAATCTGATATTTGACTTCTCAAACCTCACCTGGACGAGAACACTGGGT
>NW_020632741.1:306-656 GCF_003573695.1 Papaver somniferum
AATCTGATATTTGACTTCTCAAACCTCACCTGGACGAGAACAATGGGTCTGTATATGGTAATCGTGCAACTTGAGTTCAATAATAGGTTACAGTTTCATCCAATCTGATATTTGACTTTTCAAACCTCACCTTGACGAGAACATTGGGTCTGTATATGGTAATATTGCAAGTTGATTTCCATAATAGGTTGCAGAATCCACTCAGGATCCATTGAACCTGATATTTGACTTCTCAAACCTCAACTGAACGAGAACACTAGGTTTGTATATGGTAATATTGCAAACTGAGTTCAATAATAGGTTGCAGTTTCATCCAATCTGATATTTGACTTCTCAAACTTCACCTGGAC
>NW_020632741.1:856-1000 GCF_003573695.1 Papaver somniferum
TGTATATGGTAATCTTGCAACCTGAGTTCAATAATAGGTTGCAGTTTCATCCAGTCTGATATTTGACTTCTCAAACCTCACCTGGACTAGAACATTGGGTCTGTATATGGTAATCTTGCAAGATGAGTTCCGTAATAGGTTGCA
>NW_020632742.1:0-2560 GCF_003573695.1 Papaver somniferum
AAATGTGTATAATCAAAGTCTATATAGCAAAACGACTTTTGTCTCAAGATAGGAGATAGAGTAGATAGACTTTTGAGTGATAGATAAGTTCAAGTCTACACATACCTTTTAGTCGATGAAGTTCCACCAATTCCTTGAGTAGTCCTTCGTCTTATATGAAGATTTCCATGGAGTTCTTGAGCTCGACGACACTTTCTATCCTAGTCCGAGACTTAGCTATAGTAGACTAGAAATCAAGACTTATAGTTTTGATCACTAAAATTGACAAACATTCTTGAGATAGCAACGCATGCGAGTTACCGAGCAATGCTCCAACAATCTCCCCCTTTGTCAATTTTAGTGACAAAACTATCAATACATATGGAATACAAAAAATAAATGAATTCACTTTTGTAGATCCTATTCCACATGCCTAATCTTCAACATTACTAGAAATCTTCGTCACTTCCAAGTAATCCAATTATCCCAAAGGTTGAAAGTTCAGCATCATCGTTGTTGAAAATCCGTAGTTATAACAACGAGAAAACAAGAGTTCTCAATCATTGTTATACAATGTCATAATATCATTATATAGTATCAAAGTTCAATTGTATCACAACTTCGACAACAATACTATGGTGATATGTATCATTCCCCCTTAGTCAATACTCCATCTCACATGGAAACCACTCCCCCTTACATAATGATCCGAAAACCATATGTATTTTTAGTGTGAATTACATATTAATTCTCCCCCTTTTTGTCAATAAAATTGGCAAAGGTACGAAAACGGGATCCTAATGAAATTTCCAAAAGAGACATGTCATGACCAAAAGGAAGCATATAGCAACTTGTTTAGATGCAATCATAAAGCCGAACCTAAATGCATTCATCAAGGAGTTTATAAAGATACAAGATAACCCCTATAATATTCCACAGCCGCACTCCCCACAAAGATTTGGCAATTAAGTACAAGTTCTATTAAGAACTCTCCCCCATAATATGTCATTCCCGAAGGAACAACAAGAGCGACCTTAATTTCAAAAGAAAAAAAGGATTTCTTTGGACATAACAAATCACATACAAGTATAAATTTGAATCCAAAATACTCAATTAAATTAATCACAAGAGAACCCATGATTAATTTAATCGAAAATGCTCAACATAAGTGAACTTATGGAGACTCAAAAAATACTCAATTAGATTAATCACAAGAGAACCCATGATTAATCTAATCGGAATACACAACCAAATTAATCACAAAAAGTAATCAATTTAATTGGTCATGCTCGACATAAGAAAACTTACGGAGCAACAACTAAATAACCAAACGATAATTATTAATTTAGTTGAACATGATCGACATAAAATACCTCACGGAGCAACAACTAAGAATAACTCAGTCGATTGCGCTCAACATAAGACACTTTATGGAACAAAACAGTATATGCACAAAAATTGTAGACCGGAGGTCGACCAAATATTGTGGAATAATCAAGGATTCACTCTATTTTCCATCACCATTTGCACAATGACATACAATAAAAATAATGCTTGCAAACAAAAGATTTTAACCTATCTTCCATCAATAATTGACATAATAGGCTTGACTTTTGTATTTGTCTAAAGATCATTCCTTCTTTTATCAACACATGCATATCGACATATAAAGGACTTAACTTTTCACAAGGTATGGGACAATCATAGTTCACGAATGTAAACACACATATCCCATAAAAAATTGCAATATATAAAACCATAAAGATTAATATTGCAAAAATCATCTTCCAAACAATTTTAGACTTTAAACCAATAAATCTAAAAACATGAAGATTGTAAATGTTGGACATAGCTATGTGTAATCACAATAATGGCTATTCCTAACTGTAGTAATCCTTCTCAAAAACAAGAATAAATTCTCATAAGAAGTTTCCTAGGCATCAAAACAAACTCGTAATGCACATATAAGATGATTTGTCCTTAAAGGGTAGAATCAATCTTTTTGCCCGTATTTATACCAAGAATATCTATCAAAGGCGTATAAAAAGATTTTCTTAACAAAGAAGAACATATAAAATCATTAACGACCATGCACCATAGTTCACATAAAATGATTGTGAACATTCAAGAATCCCATAGTAATGCGTACTACTGCCCATTCTTGAACTTCCTTCTTTATAATTCACCAACAAATTTCTTTTAAAAGAAACAAATGAGCTTAGAAGAGTATTACTCCAAGAATACAAGTGCCCAAGTCCAAGAGAGGTGGAACAAGTGCGACGAAACGAAGCAAAACACTCAAAAACAAGATACAGGAAAAAAAACCAGTCTTAACTCATCCATATTCAATAATTCTCATCTCCATTTTGAATATAATTCAAAGAGGGAGAGAATGCAAAAAGAATGAGGTCATAACGAGTTCGGACGAAGAAGATACGGCCAAAACAAGTTTACAGAAAATCGACGTCTACGGGCAAGTATGCATACGGGTTTGCTAACGAATTTTCATGACTTCGAGCAGTATGAAAATGGGTATGCATACCTAAGTCCATGGATTTTAATTTTTCATGATTGTATGCAT
>NW_020632743.1:0-320 GCF_003573695.1 Papaver somniferum
CAACCCTCAAAGGATTGATTATGGTCCCAATGACTACCATTCTCACAATTCATGGGCATTTCATACATTGGATTTTCTCTAGATGGCCTAAAATTATGCAAAATATGACAATGCTCAACAGAGTGGTCTAAACTACCACATGCGGGACATGCATAGATTTCAGGTTGCCTAAGAAAATTAGATGTGACAGATTCCTCGTGTGATTGCATTTCTAAAGCTGTGATTCGAGCTTCTATTTGATCCATAAGTGATGATTGTGTGAGTGAGGCACTAGCAAAATGTTCATGTTCACGTTGCGATAAATGATGCATGTATGAATA
>NW_020632743.1:331-742 GCF_003573695.1 Papaver somniferum
ACATGAGTATAGGGGTTCTCAGAATCGAACCCTCGAAATATAGGAAGTATTTGTATCATGCTTGCATTTATTTTAAAAGGGTTATTGGTTTGAGGTAAGACAATACATGATAATGGAATTTGTATTGATGGATACATGTATTCATGGAGAGCACGAGGTTGGTCCATTTTGAAATGACACAAAGCCCACTATTTGGTTTTAAATGGGAAAATTTTAAAAATTTGGTTTATGGGAAAATTTTGGTTTTGATGGGAAAATTTTTGAAAAAGAAAATTTGGTTTAAAATGGGAGTAAAAAAATAAAAAATTTGGTTTAAAATGGGAGCAAAGGTAAATTTTTTTTTTTTTTTTTTTTTTTTTGAAAATAAAATTAAGAAAATAAGAAAATAAAATTTGGTTTTTTGAAATGGGA
>NW_020632744.1:0-389 GCF_003573695.1 Papaver somniferum
AGCACAGCCCAGCTGCTCTGATATTGTTGCAAAAACCCAGTTGGGTTTTGGTTCTTTTCCTTGGTGGCGTCCCAGCAGAGGAAAAACAGGTTCAGAACAGCAGGTCCAACAGCAAATGAAGTGAAGCAGATGCAAATGCAAATGCTATGAAATGAAATGCAAAAATAGCTAAGAAAAACACAGATAAAACACAGCACCAATCCCCGGCAGCGGCGCCAAAAACTTGGTAGGCTTCTAAAAGGGTGTATAAAAATGAGCGCAATAAAACGGGGCCTACAGTAATACCGCAAGTGCACGGTCGTCGGTTGTAGCTCGTGCAAGTACGGGTCGATCCACAGAGATCGGGTGTGTTTTGGAAGTGTTTTAGCTAATTGGGTTCCTAAATTGCT
>NW_020632744.1:589-1000 GCF_003573695.1 Papaver somniferum
CATTAACATTAACAGGACATTGAAATTGAAACATAACAGGGAATTAAAATTAAAACCCTAAATTGAAATCTAATTGAAATTTTGAAACCCTAAAATTAAACAGTTGAAATTGAAATTAAAATTAAACCTAAACTAACCCAANNNNCTCACCAAATTCGCTGAATTGGTGGTGACCCATGCCTCTTTTCTTCCCTCTCGGTCCTTCTCTGCCTCCAATTGCGTCAATTTCTCCCTAATTCGAGGTGTTTTATCAACCCTCACCTAGGTCAGTTGGTGAGAGGAGTTAAAGCAACTCGGCTAGGGGGATGGTGTGGTGTCGGGTGATGATGGTGAAGACGTGATGGCGCTGCAGAGGTGAGGTGGTAGAGATGGTGGTGACAGAGGTGGAGAAGGTGGTGGTGTACGGTGGTT
>NW_020632745.1:0-169 GCF_003573695.1 Papaver somniferum
TATCCCCCTTAAAACATACCTACAGTCTCAATTTATACCCACAGACCCAATTTGGGTTTTCCCCCAAATTACAAAATTAGGGTTCTTCCCCAAAAATATCCCCAATTTAAACAGAAATTAGGTAAATTATTTCTACCTAATTTGACAGTACAAAACAGACCCATATCTT
>NW_020632745.1:369-739 GCF_003573695.1 Papaver somniferum
GGGTATGCCAAGCCCATATCTTCTTTAAGAACAATTCTTCCTCTTCAATCCCACTTTCAGTTTATCCGGCTCTTGCAAACATCATTCTTTGTTGCCTTCCTGCGGGAGTCTTGACCGTTTCTTTGCTCTTTTCGCTCAACAATTCATCCAAGCTTTATGTATTACCTAAAAATGCAAAATTAATTAATAAAAATATTTATTCTTGAAAACAAAGAAAATACAGAATATGGGATAAAATGTAGAATTAATGCACAAAAGATGAGTTAAATGCCAAGAAAAATATATAGAAATATGCACTTTTTAGCACTAATCACAAACCCTAACTAATAATTTCAAGTTATTCTTCAACTTCAAAGTCCAATTTCGATTA
>NW_020632746.1:0-356 GCF_003573695.1 Papaver somniferum
GGGGGCTAGAAAGAGGGGGTGATGATGTTCGAGCAGGTGGAGTTGGTGGTTTGGTTGATTTGAGAGGAGATGGTGGTGGTTGAGGTGGTGGTTATGGTGATGACGGACATGGGTTTTCTCTGCAGCGGAGTGGAGGAGAAGATGGATTCGATGGAGAATAGGAGAAGGGGTTGTTTGGTGCGGGGTATAGGGTTAGGTTGTTCGAGTGTGAGGAGGGCTCATCAGATTTCGATGTTAGGCGAGTGATAGTCGTTTGATCGATACATCTGAAATGCATCCAACGATAAGATGGAACATAGCCTTCAGCGACCGTCGGATGAAGAGATACAACGAAACTAACGGCGTGAGATGGAGTT
>NW_020632746.1:399-720 GCF_003573695.1 Papaver somniferum
TATCAGATTGTGACTTAGGCAAGAAAGTGACATCTAAGTGTCTCACATGCATGAGATCAAGAGTATCAGTACTATCAGTCACATCAGCATTATCTAAGTCACACTCAAGATGTGTAGCATGCTCATCATCACAAAAAATTTGCACAAGTCCTAATTCAGAATCGTGGTTATCCGATATATTCAAATTATCAACAGAAGCAATATTATATTGTGGCTTAAGTATGGAATCAGACACATCAACTATGTTTTCCTGCATAGGATCATTAGTGTCAACAGAAGATTTACCTAAGTCATGCTCTTCACAGGATAATTGCACAATAT
>NW_020632747.1:0-389 GCF_003573695.1 Papaver somniferum
AACGTCGTTTCGAGGCTGGTTTCTGATAGCTATCGTATTTTAGCGGCACACTTTCTGAAGCAATTTTTATCTCTACTACCTTGGTTTTTTTCGTGATTATTGGATACAATCTTTCTAGACCAAGATCATGACCATATGGAACTCCCTCAGCAGGCAACAATAATTCATCTACACCGAATTTCTCTGTGACTTGGGATTTCAACACTTTAATATGAAATGCTCGTATGGTTAACTTTTTGGGTTACTATGTTGAACCAACATACACGTACACGTTTGGGCATGGTTTTCACGAACCCAGTAAACGTCTACCCAAGTGTGTGTGACAAGCTAAGTTTTCGATCTAACGGTTGAGAAATATTAGCTTGAATCTAAATCAGGTTTTCATCTAA
>NW_020632747.1:589-791 GCF_003573695.1 Papaver somniferum
GAGAGGTGATTGATTAATCTAGGTTGTTCTTCGGGAATATAAGACCGGATTATCAATTGGTTCTTGTTCACCTTGATTTTATATCTTAAGACGGAACAAAACCTAGGGTTTATCTGTGGGAGACTGATTTATCCTTTGGTAGACTTTTCTGTGTGAGACAGATCTGTTTATTATCAAGTATGTGATTTTGGGTTGCAACAAC
>NW_020632748.1:0-308 GCF_003573695.1 Papaver somniferum
GCTGGCAATCTTAGACGGCTAAGATCTGCATCTCAGATGGAAGGGTGGTCGTTGATTCTTGCAACCCTTCGTTTTGGCTGCCAGCGGCATGTAGCGGGGCCGACATGGCTTTGGCATGGGAACGTGGCTGGCATGGTTTGCCATTGGCACGGTGTCGCGGCTGGCAGGTGGCAGGCCCGGAGGGGGTGTATAAAATTATGCGCAGAAAAACGGGGGCCTACAGTAATACCGCAAGTGCACGGTCGTCGGTTGTAGCTCGTGCAAGTACGGGTCGATCCACAGAGATCGGGTGTGTTTGGAGTTTTCTA
>NW_020632748.1:508-781 GCF_003573695.1 Papaver somniferum
TTAAGCTCACAGACAAAATGGAGATGTCAATCTAGCTACGAAGGCACAATCCTAGCACTGATAACAAATAAGGACATGTGATAAGAGTGTAAAGTGTATCTACACATGTGTAAAGAAAGATCTGAAGTCATGACTACTAATCACCAAGAGATAGTTTCTCAGGCTAAGAACTGAGGTCGAAATCTAGCTAGCTGTCCGGACTTTACGAGAATTGTGAATGAGTTGGAGGTATTTCACAATTACTCGCGTTGTACATCAATGGCATACACCCTC
>NW_020632749.1:0-353 GCF_003573695.1 Papaver somniferum
TCCAGACATGATTGGCTCAAGAGCTAAGTAACTATGTTACAAAGCCCAAAATTTGGTTTTTAAAGGGTTTGGATTTTTGGGAAAATTTTGGTTTTGGTGGGAGACATTGGAAAAAGAAAATTTGGTTTAAAATGGGAGTAAAAATAAAAAATTTGGTTTAAAATGGGAGCAAAAGAAAATTTTAATTATTATTATTATTATTATTTTATTTTTTTTTATTTTATTTATTTTATTTTTTTTTTTAAACTTAGCCTAGCATAAATTAGCACAACCCATAAAAGAAAATAAAAACAACAATAATAATTACAAACCCATAAAAGAAAGAAAAAGAAGAAAAAGAAAAAATTATTACA
>NW_020632749.1:553-930 GCF_003573695.1 Papaver somniferum
AACTGAGCTGTTTTGGTGTAACTGAATTAGTGACAGAAAGTGAAGTAAATGTGATAGTGAAGCAAAGGTAACTGGAAACAAAACCAAATAAACCAAGGCTGTTAGCCAAGGGCAGGGAGGAAAAGAAGTAACAAAACAGTTAAAAAAAAGGAAAGAAAAGCAAAGCCAAGGCAATGGCTTTAGGCATTCATCTAGAGTGGGAAGAGAAGTAGCTTGCTCATTGTCACAAGTGAGCACTAGTTTCTCCCCACTACTCAATCAACACAATGCACTGAGATTTCTAGCCTAACATTCCATTAAACTAACATTACATGGAACACCAACATTTAACAGGAACAACACATATTAACAGGACATATGTAAACAACATTTAACAT
>NW_020632750.1:0-1000 GCF_003573695.1 Papaver somniferum
ACTGCTAACAGAGCATGAATGGACTGAAATGAGAGCTGTGAGAAGTGAACAAAATCAGAACTAACAGTTATAGCAAAAGTGAAAATATGAAAATTAAAATTTGAAAACAGGACATGAAAGAAAATTAACAAGAACAGGACATGGAAGATGTGAATGTGGATGGGAATGAAGTGTATGGATATGGATGAGAATTCTCTTTCACCTAGCTAGTTAGCCTAGGATAAATCCTTGTCATGTGGCTAGTTAACTACCTAAAGTCCATGGATTAACCCATAGCATTGCCTATTTGATTAAAGCATAAACAATCACAGGTCATTTAGGTTTCTAGGTCTCTAACTAATATGGCTGGTTAATCCCTTAGAACTACCACTGACCCCTAGCATTATGGTTGACCCGGGAAAGCGTATAAAATTGAAGCGAAATGAAACGGGCCTACAGTAATACCGCAAGTGCACGGTCGTCGGTTGTAGCTCGTGCAAGTACGGGTCGATCCACAGAGACTGGGGGTGTTTGGAGTTTCTAGCTATTTGGGCTCTAAATTGCTATTGGGCTTCTAATTGTGCTTTGGGCTTAGTGGGTTTTTGTAACAATGAAATGGTTTTGGGCTCAGTGGGCTTTTGGATTGACTGTGAACTTATGGGCTTTTGGTCTTTTGAATTGCACTGGGCCTTGGGCTAACAGTGACTGTGAATTGGGCTTTAATGTTTCACCCGGGCTTTGATTAAGTCCACAGTGGGCTTTTGTGATGAAAATGGGCTTTGATTAAGTCCACAGTGGGCTTTTGTAATGAATCTGGGCTTGAAGCAGCAGCAGTGCAAAGGGCTTCAGCAGCAGCAACAGCAAGTAGTAGCAGCAGGGGGAGACAAGGCAGCAGAGCACTAGGCAGTGAATGCAGTAACAAGAACAGGAGAAACAAAAGAGAAGAAAGAGCAAATAGTGGCAGTTAACAGGAAACAAAGCCAAATAAACCAAGGCTGTTAGCCAAGGGCAGGGAGGAGAA
>NW_020632751.1:0-363 GCF_003573695.1 Papaver somniferum
GAGAAGTTTAAAAGGAAAGATGGCAGTCAGACAACGAGCTGGCGTTGTGGACTTGAGACAGTGACAAGAGATTGAAGGAGAAATCCGTTGAAGGGAAGCAATGCATAGATGGTCAGAGAACAAGAAAAGTTGCTGGAAGTGACAGCCGAGATGGGTTTCGTATAAGCTGCTGATACTCGTGGAGGACAGAGAAGATGAACTAAGGAGTTAATGAAGGTGCTGAGCTTTCGGTGTTGGTTGAGATGTGGCGCAGCGTATCAACGGTGATTCAGCTCAATCTAGAAATATAGGTTAAATTTCTAGAGACCTGACTTCTTGAATCGAAGAGTTCAATCAAATTCGATGCAAGGCTCTTGAATTGAT
>NW_020632751.1:563-848 GCF_003573695.1 Papaver somniferum
CGGGTTTTCTTCGTCATCAACATCGTCTCTGGTACTGTTAACGTGAGCAACATGCTCGCGTACGGCTGGTGCTGGTTGTTGAACCAGAAGGGTTTGGAGGGCAGTTGTGATGGAAGCCATCCGGGCTTGTAGCTCATTAATGGCGTCACGATTGATTTCTGCTGCAGTACGAACTGGTGTTCGACGAGGTCTCACCATTGTAGTGACAGACAAAGAACGTAGCCTGTCTCTGATACCAACCTGGCGCAGCGTATCAACGGTGATTCAGCTCAATCTAGAAATATA
>NW_020632751.1:859-1000 GCF_003573695.1 Papaver somniferum
ATTGATGACAGAATCAAATCAATGCAAGGCTTTAGAGAAAACTCTAGTGTATTATCTCTTAAAACTGAATGAATAAAACTATCTTACAATCCCTTATTTATATGAACCTATCTTTCCTAAAAATCAAACATCTAAGAAAAG
>NW_020632752.1:0-337 GCF_003573695.1 Papaver somniferum
GAGAGAATATCTCTCCTGTCATCTCCCTGTACGCGTTTGTTAGCTATAAAATTTCCCCAAGACTCTCCCAGGACTTGAATAATACTATAGAGAGTCTATCCAGCGTGAGACTCGCCCAAAACTCTCTCAAAAAATCTTTGAAACTTCAACAGAAAGTACGTGTCCCTGTTTGGACTTCGTGTGATTTTTCCAACTTATCCAGCCCAATTGGCTGGGTCTAGACGATTTAAACAGGCCCCTTATGTCTTGTAGAGTCCATACATACCAAATACACCCATTGAATCGCTCTAAAACAGCTCCAAGATCGAACAAAAAATCTGCCAGTTCTTGCATGCAT
>NW_020632752.1:348-499 GCF_003573695.1 Papaver somniferum
TAAGAAATGATTAATCACTCGAACCATAAAGTAATAACTGAAACAACTGTGGGTCATCTGTATTAAAAAGTTTTATTGCAGACAAAAGGAAATGAGGATCCTCATAATCATTCAAATTCGATTCACACAGTTGACCATAGTGAGAGTGATG
>NW_020632752.1:510-699 GCF_003573695.1 Papaver somniferum
CCTAATCCAACTTAGTGGTGCCTTTAGAAATTCTTCCGGGATGTTTTCCGCACTTCTTTGGGGTTCCTCCGGGGTATTTCCGGTACACTATCAACGGAGGTCCAAATGCCACATTTTTAGCCAATTTCGCCGTAAAGCGTTATTTTTCCAAAACCACCTACAAATAAATAAAATAACCAAATAAGTACA
>NW_020632752.1:710-1000 GCF_003573695.1 Papaver somniferum
GCGTACTTAGGCATAGTATCATAACTAAATAAGTGACACATTTTAAACTCATACGTTCCCACGATTGGTAGAAAAGTTTATGGTGGGAAAACAAAATCGATCTGGGTATCATAGCCCGAGTAAACCACATCAACCAGAGGATGGGTTTCTAACAACTGAACTTCCTTATGGACATCACTGGGTTCAGGAAAACGAGTATGAAGATGACCTTGTAAGATGGTTGAGGCATTGATGTCAAGTACCAAGTGAGGGACCTTTCTAAGAGTTAAAGCACATGGAGAGTGATAATC
>NW_020632753.1:0-2752 GCF_003573695.1 Papaver somniferum
CCTCTTGATGGACCCGCCTCACACCCTAGCGACCGAGCACCTACACCCCAAACAAACAGACCCTTCTCCCATTCTATCGAACCCATCTCCTCCATCACCCCCCCCCTCTGCAGAACCACCATACCCTGCTGCACCACCATCACCACCACCTTCTCCCCTGTCATCTCCACCAAACGCCGCCAACAACTCTCTCCACCAAACCGTATCTACCCACATCACCCCATACCCTACATACATCTCTAGCCACCTATTTTACCCATTTCCCCTCTAATTTTCCCTTCAAACCCTAGGTGGGAAATTAGTAAAATAGGTGAGGCTATAAGACTGAATTGGAACAGGAGAAGGACTGAGAGAAGGCAAAGAAGGATGGGTCGACGTCAATTTGAAGATTAGGTGAGTTAATTTCACTGTTGGAATTTGGGGATTTTTCTATAAACCCTAATTGTATAATTTAGGGATTTGGGTATAAATAGACTGTGGTGTTGTTGTAAAAGTTACCTCTGGGCTAGCCAGTGAACACATGTTTAAGTTTCCATTTTACTTCATATATCAGTTACATTTTCAGTTCATGTGGAATGTTTGTTATGCATAAAAAGTGACTGTGAATTGTATGTTGTAATGTGGAGCATGTTCATAGATGTTATCATGATTACAAGCATGTTCATGTTCTAATTCATTTGCTAGGGCTTAGAGGAAGCTCTTGATCATATGCTAGGATAGTAAATGTGTGTGTATTGTCTTGGATTGATTTAACTGCCTTAGGATTAATGAAATGCCACTTGAGTTACTTCACTTGTGATCAGCTGTGCTGTTAGAAGACAGCTGATGCTAGGAGTGCAGCTAGGTCATTGTGTAAGAATTTAACCCATTAGAGAGACTGCATTTAAGATCAGTTAACTAGTTGAGCTAAATATTTGTGATCAGTTGTGCTGTTGAAAGACAGCTGATGCTAGGGGTCATTTAGCTAGGTTGGTTACTCTATTCTTCATTGTAGTCTTTCATGAAAGAACAAGACATACATTGCATCACAATTTCCTTAGCCTAGGGTCAAGTAGTGGAATCAAAAGCCTTAGTACCCTCCCTTGAACTCAGATAACCTTAGAAACTCCCCAAAGAGAACTTTAGCAAATCCTCCAAGTCCCTGTGGACAAACCCTTTCTTACTCCACCTATCTACAACAACTCTGTATACTTGCAGGCTAGTTTAGGTAGCTCTTTTCCCCTTACACCAAGTTTTTGGCGCCGCTGCCGGGGACTCGGTAGCGGTTTGCTTGTTTTCTGTTTGTTTCCTGTTTTCTGTCTTGTTTTTGCTTCACTAAGTGCATTGCCTTGCACTACCTTGCACTGTTGCAAGTGCTGCTGCAAGTGCAAGTGCTGCTGCTGTTGGTGTGCAAGTGTTGGTTTCTGCTGCTTGTTTGCTGCTGCAAGTGTTGCTGAAGCTGCTGCTGTGCTGCTGCAAGTGTTGCTGAAGCTGCTGCTGTGCTGCTGTGAAGCTGCTGCTGTGAAGCTGCAGTTGCTGCTGGTGCTGCTGCTGTTGCTGGTGCTGCTGCTGCCAAGCCAACTGGGCTGCCAACTGAAGCTGCCAACTGGGCTTGTGCCAACTCTCTGCTGCTGGGCTCTGAACCAACTGAGCTGGGCTTGAACCAACTGAGCTGGGCTTAGTAACTTCTGCTCCTGGGCTTCGCTACAGATTCTGCTGGGCTCTGCTCCACCTGTTGCTGCTGGGGTTGGACGTGAGCTGTTTAGGACGATCCTAAAGCCCAACTGGGCTGTGCAACTAAAAAGGGATAAAAAGCCCAAATTTGGGCTCCCTCCAAAATCAAGTAAGCCTAACCCATGAGCTAACCCAACTGGGCCTCATTAAATTTATCTGGGCTTGTATTTAAGTGTTTATATTTGGGCCTGTAATAATTTTATTTTTCTTTTTCTTTATTTTCTATTTGGGCTTGTAATAATTTTTATTTTTCTTTTTCTTTTTCTTTTATATGCTTGTAATTATTTGTTTGTTATTTTTCTTTTCTTTTGTGGGCTTGCACTTTATTTTGGACTATAGGTTTATATCCCAACCATTGGGCTCCTAACCTTACAAAGAAGGGAGAAATTTTGTTGGTCCGTGAGTTAAGACTTTTCTCACCAAAATTCTCCAAAGAACCCAAGAACCAAAAGCCAATCTAGTTGTTTGGGATTTTTGTCCCAATTAATCCAAAATTTCTCTAAACCCATTGTGAAACCAAAACCCAACAAAACCAAACTTTAGGTCGTGTTTTTCATTGACTGTGGGCTTGTTAGATGTTAGTTCATCGATCAATGATCTTGTTAGGATATGGTTGTGACCTTTAGAGACCAATCAAACCGACTAATTAGAGTCAATCCAATAGACCCAATTGACATACCCACATCCTCTAAGGAAAACACACCGGACCAACCTGAGATAATGGAAGAACCCCGTAGCCTCAAGGATTACATGTACCCCACAAGGACAAGCCAACCCTCGTGCATTGTTTTACCAGAAGCTACTGGTCATTATGAGCTAAAATCGAGCACAATACAAATGCTTCCCGTGTTTAGAGGAATTGAAAATGAAAACCCTTACCATCACGTGAGAGAATTTGAGGAGATTTGTGGAACTATACGTTTCACTCAGATGTCTGACGAAACCCTAAAATTGAGACTATTCCCTTTTTCTTTGAAGGAAAAGGCCAAGTCATGGCTGTATGCCTTACATCCACAGTCAATTAGGACATGGGACAACC
>NW_020632754.1:0-598 GCF_003573695.1 Papaver somniferum
TTAATGAATTCCATGAAAACATCAAAGGAAGAATACATAAACGAAATTTTGAAGGAAGGAAGGTTATGGCGGTAAAAAAGACATCACCCTTGAAAGATTGGGAAAAGCAAAAAATTACATTCATGGCGGCAGAAATACCAAAAGAAAATTTGAACCACACATCTCCATTGGTTATCACAGTGCCTATTACGCGAAAAGAGAAGGAGACAACGACAAAATCCACAGGAGAATGGATATTGAACAGAACTTTAATCGATACAGGAAGTTCAGTGGATATAATATTTTATCACGCATTCCGGGGAATGGGATTTAAAGATGAAGAAATGTCCAGTTCAACATATTTTGTTCACGGCTTTGGAAAATCCACAACAAAACCTAAAGGAGAGATAGTGGTACGAATTCCACTTGGAGAAATCGAAACACATGTAACGCTATGCATGGTGGATATGGAATCGTCATATAATATGTTATTAGGAAGACCATGGATACATGCGATAAAAGTTGTAGTATCAACGTTTCATCAATGTATTAAATTCCCCACACCAAATGGAATAGGTGAAATCAGAGGAGATGTTGACAATGCGAAATTATGTCATCA
>NW_020632754.1:607-1000 GCF_003573695.1 Papaver somniferum
CATCAATGTATTAAATTCCCCACACCAAATGGAATAGGTGAAATCAGAGGAGATGTTGACAATGCGAAGTTATGTCATCAAATTGAAGTGAAGCATTATGAAGGACAAGCAAAAAATAAAAAATTTAGCAGAAAGTTGGCAAAGGAAGCAAAGAAAGAAGAAGAATTTAGAGTATATATGATAAGGGCAAAAGAAGGCAAAGGAATACCCAGCGAAATTTTGGAAGAAGGAGAAGGACCTATGAAAATAATAAAAGAACCAACACCAATGGGAGAAACTAAACCCAGTTACACTGCCGCAGAACCAACAAAAGAAGTAAACGTTGGGACTATAGAAGAACCTTTAATATTGAGAATTGGAACCAAAATGGATGTGGAATAAGAAGAAAGAACT
>NW_020632755.1:0-507 GCF_003573695.1 Papaver somniferum
GGAGTTCTATGGGGATGATTGGGAGACTGACTACAAGGTGATACAAAAGAAGTTTAGGAAGAAAGGATACATGAATGTGCTAGAGATTGTGTTTTGGAACCTTCGAGACTCTGGATCAACTCCGGTTTTGTGTCATCAAAAGGGGGTGGCTTTGGTTAGTGGGTTCTCAAAGAATTTGTTGAAACTTTTCCTGTAGGGTTCGATCTTAAGTGAAATTACACCCACTGGAATCATGGAAAAGGCAATCTCTGGTGAGTAATACAACAAACTTGTTGTGGCTGACATATTATTGATTCTTCATCCTCAATGCAAGAACCTGAAAGGTAAAAGGTAATGATCACTCTTAACCCTAAACAGGGTTTGAGGACATGTATTTATATTAATCAATGAGTTACACAGTTGCCCTTTAGGCAAGTAAATAAAGAGATATACTAAGATACAATACAGTCTATAGATAACAGGATGACCCTAAGTTACACCTGTATTCTGTGTTAACACCCCCCCCCC
>NW_020632755.1:518-1000 GCF_003573695.1 Papaver somniferum
GCTTGAATGATAGATAATGAAATCTTGGCTTGAGAAGACCTTTAGTAAATAAGTCTGCCAGTTGATGTTGAGTAGGCATGTAACGAACAATTAAAGATCCACGAACAACACGTTCTCTAACAAAATGATAGTCAATATCAATATGTTTACCACGAGAAGGCATGACAGGATTGGAAGCCATGTAAGTAGCATTGATATTGTCACAAAATAGAGTAGGTGGTTGTTTGATATATAAGCCTAAATCTTTCAAGAGATACAATATCCAAATGACTTCAGCTGCAGCAAGAGCTAAGGCACGGTATTCAGCCTCAGTACTTGAACGAGAAACTGTAGGTTGTTTCTTTGAAGACCAAGAGATTAAATTTGGACCAACAAAAACACACGTGCCAGCTGTGGAACGACGATTATCGGGGTTACCAGCCCAATCAACATCACTATACGCGTAAACCGTATCATAAAAGCTGCCAGAAACTTGAAAACTA
>NW_020632756.1:0-548 GCF_003573695.1 Papaver somniferum
ACCGAGAAACAATGCTAGTTGCATTGACGATGTCTGGCCTTGTATTTGTTAAGTAGATCAGTGAGCCGACTAGACTTCTGAATAAGGTTGGATCAACTTTTGTCGCTCCATCATTTTTTACCAATTTCTCATTGGTACCCATTGGAGTTGCAATTGGTTTGCAATCCATCATGTTGAACCTTTTCAGTAAGTCTTCTGCATATTTTTCTTGAGAAATGAATATTTCTTCTGGAGATTGTTTTACTTGAATCCCAAGAAAATATCGCATAAGTCTTAAGTCTGCCATCTCATATTCTTTCATCATTTCCTTCATAAATTTTTCTGCCATCTCTTATTTTGTGCTGGCGTAAATTAAATCATCAACGTAGAGACAGACAATTAGGAAATCCGTACCTTGTTTTCTGATGTAGAGGGATGGCTCACTTGGACTTTTCTCAAATCCATTATCTCGGAAATACTTGTCGATTTTGCTGTTCCATGCACGCGGTGCTTGCTTCAGGCCATATAGTGCTTTGCGGAGACGATAAACCATTTTTTCTTTTCCTTTT
>NW_020632756.1:559-1000 GCF_003573695.1 Papaver somniferum
GGTAGACTTTCATTTTGAGTTGAGCTGCTAGGGCTAACACCATCCAGATTGTTTCCATGCGAGCGACTGAGGCGAATGTCTCGTTGTAGTCAATTTCTGGTTGCTGGGAATATCCTTTTGCAACTAGCGTTGCTTTGTGCTTTTGAATTGACCCATCTTCATTATATTTTGTCTTATAGACCCATTTCATACCAATTATTTCTTTGTCAATTGGATGATTAACAAGCTCCCATGTCTTATTTTTCTCGATTACTCGCATTTCTTCGTCCATGGCGTTTCTCCGTTTTTCTTCTTTTGCCGCTTCCTCATATATTTGAGGCTCTAGTGCTATAAATGCACAATTAGATATTTCATAAATATCTCTTAGGAAACGCACCTTTCTAGGTGGGGCACTTGCTTCCGATGAACTTGGACTTTGTTGTGTTGGACTAGGAGACCTCG
>NW_020632757.1:0-402 GCF_003573695.1 Papaver somniferum
TTGATCATATTGGATTGATCATGAACTGAACCCGATATCCTGGTTCTCCCAGCCCTTCCGTCACCGTTCTCTGGCGCTCTCTGGTAAGTTCTTATACTTTCATTTTTTCCGGTGTTTTCTGAATATCTAGTTGGTGTTTTTCAGGTATCTTCTATTGTCACCTATACTCTCTCTCCCCACCCCCTTATCCTCTTTTATCCATTGTTTCTCCTCCCTTGGGTAGTTAGCTCATCCATGCCTATTGATGAGTGCCAAATATTGTATATATTTATCCCTTTTTCTTGGCATTTAACTCATCTTTTGATCATTAATTCTACATTTTATCCCATATTCTGTATTTTCATTGTTTTCAAGAATAAATATTTTTCTTACTTAATTCTGCATTTTTAGGTAATAAATAAA
>NW_020632757.1:602-1000 GCF_003573695.1 Papaver somniferum
TGTAAGAAGACCACCAATGCTAGGGGTGAACAGGATTAACTAGGTGAGCAATTTTCTTTAGATATAGGATAGTTAGTCAATTAGTGACCAAGTCCATCTGTGATTGATGGTGCTGTAAGAATACCATCAATGCTAGGGATGCATTAGTGAACTAAATGAATATCTTATCCTAGATGAAAGCCCAGAACACAAGGCAGGCCTGAACCTTCACCTTGTTTACTAAGGCCAAGAGCAAGACTTGCACTGGACATGATATAGCTGAGGATTTAGGTGGATTCAATATCCTAGTTTTCCCCAATTCCCTGTTTAGGTAGATTTTACTTAGAAAACAACCATAGCTCCCTCCAAGTCCCTGTGGACAAACCCTTTCTTCCCATCACTAGCTACAACTGACCCTG
>NW_020632758.1:0-365 GCF_003573695.1 Papaver somniferum
CCTTATTTGGTGCTTGTATTTGTAATACCTTGATAATGCGTGTCCCTTCATCGAAAAAAAAGAGCACGTCAATCTTCGATAGTATTCAGGCATCTGAGATGTGCAAGCAGCTATACATACTGTTGATCATGAAACATCACTGGTAGGGTTTCGAGTTATCAGATTCAGTGAATCTTCCAGCTTGATTGGGTTTCCCTCTTCTCCGAACCCATTGAGGTTGATATATGTATTGCTACAAGTATCGAAATTGATGTTTTCACAAATAAGCCCTACACTTGATTTCCTATCTTCATCGGAATCATAGGTTTCAGACATTTCATCAAGTGTTACAGCTAGACCTTTGTTCCCAGTGTATTTTCTACGAT
>NW_020632758.1:376-1000 GCF_003573695.1 Papaver somniferum
AATCATAGGTTTCAGACATTTCATCAAGTGTTACAGCTAGACCTTTGTTCCCAGTGTATTTTCTACGATTTGGGAATTCGTTAGAAAAATGGCCAAAACCCTTACACTTAAATCACTGAGGCATGTCCTCGTCAGCATCCCTGTTTTTAGGAGGTACGCGACCGTGAGGTTTGTCTGATGACTTAGGTTTGTCTCTTGAAAACCGTTTTACTTCTCTTCAACAGAAGATCCCTAAACTGTCTTGTGATCAAGGAGACTGATTTGTCAAGATCTTCATCCGAAAAATCATCCTCAGACTGATCATCCTCAGAGACATGAACACTCTTACCTTTGACAAGTAATTTAGTGTTCTTTTGTGCTTTAAAGGCAACATCCTTACCGACTTTGGATGTATGCTCATGGTCAAAGATCTTAAGCTTTCCAACCAAGGTGTTCTGGAAAGATTATCGAGGTTATTCCCCTCAACGATGGCATGCTTCTTAGACTCGTATCTAGATGGCAACGATCTGAGAATTTTCATCATAATGTCCTTTTCAGGAATAGTCTTACCCAATGCAAAAGATGCATTAACAATTTCAGACACTTTGTGATTAAACTCATCAAATGTTTCTTCATCTGCCATAC
>NW_020632759.1:0-393 GCF_003573695.1 Papaver somniferum
CTCAAAGGGTAAGTTCCAGTTGGGTGCCTGGACTATGGGGGCGATAGTGAGTAAAGTCTTAAGTTTCTCAAAAGCCTCTAAACAAGCATCATCAAAGACAAACTTAACATCTTTTGAAAGCAAGTTGCAAAGAGGTCTAGAAATCAAGCTAAAATCCTTAATAAATCGACGATAAAAACCTGCATGCCCTAAGAATGACCTAATATCTCTTACGGTTTTTGGGACCTGTAAAGTCTTGATAAGGTCAACTTTGGCTTTATCTACCTCTGTACCCTTAGAAGATACGATATGCCCTAAGACAATTCCTGATCGAACCATGAAATGACATTTCTCCCAATTAAGCACTAGATTATTTTCCTTACACCTAGTCAATACTAATGACAAATGATGCAA
>NW_020632759.1:428-664 GCF_003573695.1 Papaver somniferum
TGACATTTCTCCCAATTAAGCACTAGATTCTTTTCCTTACACCTAGTCAACACTAATGACAAATGATGCAAGCACTCATCGAAAGACGAACCAAACACTGAAAAATCATCCATAAAGACCTCTAAAAACTTTTCTACCATATCGGAAAATATGCTCATCATGCAATGCTGAAAAGCCGCGGGGGCTTTAAATAGCCCGAAAGGCATGCGTCTATACGCAAAGGTACCAAAGGGACA
>NW_020632759.1:864-1000 GCF_003573695.1 Papaver somniferum
GATCACACCACGAGGAATTTTAACGGACCTATCAGCTAACTGAAGTGTCATCTGGGTAGGTTTCATATCACCAAGTCCTAGCTTGAGGTACACATGGTATGGAAGTAAATTCACACTGGCTCCTAAGTCAAGCAAA
>NW_020632760.1:0-216 GCF_003573695.1 Papaver somniferum
CCAAATTTTCCAAAAATGTTTATTTCCTAAAAATACAGAAAAAACACAATATTAGTACAAAAATAGAGTTCCAACAATACTGACATTGAGGACAAATTAGACACAAAAATGTGTCTATCAGATAATAAACAAATTTGTCTCACACAGAAAAGTCTATCAAAGGATAATCCGGTCTTATATTCCCGAAGAACATCCTAGATTAATCAATCACCTCTC
>NW_020632760.1:416-746 GCF_003573695.1 Papaver somniferum
GTTAGATGAAAACCTGATTTAGATTCAAGCTAATATTTCTCAACCGTTAGATCGAAAACTTAGCTTGTCACACACACTTGGGTAGACGTTTACTGGGTTTGTGAAAACCATGCCCAAACGTGTACGTGCATGTTGGTTCAACATATTAACCCAAAAGGTTAACCATATGAGCATTTCATATTAACCTTGTTCTTCTTCGTCATAACTAGTTCAATTGACTCAAATGAACTAGTTAAAGAGTTTTTCAATTGCGATCTTATGTAACTACACAAGACACAATTGAAACAAAGATGATTCGAGTCGATTGAATCGGCTCATGAACTTTATATC
>NW_020632761.1:0-361 GCF_003573695.1 Papaver somniferum
CCACCTAACTCCCCCAAAGTAGTGAATGCAAGGACCCCCAAACCAAACCCCTGTGCAGTACACTTCTCCAGATATTTGTTATGCTTCCGAGCTACGACGTTATTAATTACTTGTCCAGGCACAAAAGTGCGCATCCAGTAAAAGGGGATACAAATGTTACATCCAAACAAACGTCACGACCACTATCCCAATTATAGACCAAAACCTCCATATATTAATACTCTAAATATTAATAACATCTACATACTGATACAAAATCATAGTCCTGATACGTAAAATCTTAGATTTATGATCCTCTATATATTAATAACCTCCATATATTAATAATTTTGTGCTTGCCTGAGAGTACCGATATACAAAT
>NW_020632761.1:372-1000 GCF_003573695.1 Papaver somniferum
CCTCTATATATTAATAACCTCCATATATTAATAATTTTGTGCTTGCCTGAGAGTACCGATATACAAATGTTCTACTGTATTAACATTCATAAAGTTATATCAAAGTCACATGGTTGAAGTGATGTTAACTTAAGAATATATATATATATATTTAGAATAACACTCGTGCACATCTTCAAAAAAAAAAAAAAAAAAAAAAACTCATATCGTATAACACCATTAATTACCATTATTGAAATTCAAAAGATTGAAGGCAGAACCCCTACTATGGAATCCTAGTTAATAATCTCTAATTTAAAATTTAGGCAACAAATATAAATTGGTAACGTTATATTTTTTGTTATTATCACTGCACCGTTGCTCATAATTAATAAAAAATATCAAATCTCTTAATCAAAGCCAATAGTTTTGGTGGAACCTCATGACTGTGATTACATGGTTGGGAGCTTGTCTGCCCTACCGCCAATCTTTATTTCTTTTTTGACAACTCAAAAGTAAAAACTTATTTTTTTATTAAATGGGCCCACTGTTAGAGCATAGCTCGGTTGAACCCACCAAGCGTTGGTATGTCAAGTTTGGTTGTCATATTTTAGTGAACCAAAACTCATTTAAAGTGTCGCTTGATTAT
>NW_020632762.1:0-377 GCF_003573695.1 Papaver somniferum
TCCTTACATCTCTGATCCCAGCAGGATACTACGCACTTGATTCCCTTAGTTGATCTCACCCACAACCAAGAGTTGCTACGACCCAAAGTCGAAGACTTTAATAAACAAATCTGTATCACACAGAAAAGTCTACGATGATAGATAAATCTGTCTCCCACAGATAAACCTAAGAGTTTTGTTCTGTCTTATGATAAAATCAAGGTGAACAAGAACCAATTGATAACTCGGACTTATATTCCCGAAGAACATCCTTGAATTATCAATCACCTCACAATAATCTAATCGTATGGTAGCGAAACTAGATATTGCGGAATCACAAACGATGAGACGAAGATGTTTGTGATTCTTTTTTATCTTGCCCTATCGAAGATATAATC
>NW_020632762.1:388-1000 GCF_003573695.1 Papaver somniferum
GAGACGAAGATGTTTGTGATTTCTTTTTATCTTTCCCTATCGGAGATATAATCTCAAGTCAATTATTCAATTGAACTCGTACGATAGAAAATGGCAAGATCAGATCGCTCAACTACAAGAGAAGTAGTTTCGTCTGGCTTCACAATCCCAATGAAGTCTTTTAGTCGTTAACCTATAGGGTCTCGAGAAGAATCCTAAGGTTAAAAGATAATCGACTCTAGCAAAACCAACTAGTATCACACAGGAGGTGTGGGGATTAGTTTTTCCAGTTGCTAGATATCTCCTTTATATATTTTTCAAATCAGGGTTCGCAATCCAAGTTACCTTGGTAACAAAGCATTCAATATTCACCGTTAGATGAAAAACCTGATTTAACCAAGCTAATATCTTTCAACCGTTAGATCGAAACTTAGCTTGTCACACACAAATGAAATGTATTTCATTTAGGTTTGAGTAACCGTACCTAAACGTGTACACTTAGTTGGTTCACAAATAGTTAACCAATGGTTAGCCATATGAGCACTTCCATATTAACCATATTCATCTTCTTCACATAACTAGTTCAAATGACTCATAAGAACTAGTTGAAAAGTTTTTCAAGTGCTTAGGTCT
>NW_020632763.1:0-458 GCF_003573695.1 Papaver somniferum
CTAGATTTTAAAACAGTATTCTCAGGGTAAACTCTTTCCTCTAAACCATCATCACAATCATATAAAGGATTATCAGCGGAATTTTCTAGTAAAGGCTCATTAACTAAGGTGTTAATCATAATAGCTTCCTCTGATTCAATGATAGGCACATCAAATAATGGATTATCCAACACACAGCAGGCTAAAGGATCATGAACTGCATCGTCTAAAACGGTGGTATCTCTAGTCAAATACTCATCCTTTTGAATAGGTGAATAATTATTAAAATTATTTGGATTTGAACTAGAAACAACAATATCATTATAAAGCTCAATTGGAGTAACAAATTCCTGATCACTATGCCTACATATTTCATGTTCTTCATCAATACTATCCTCATCATAGTCATCATTATTATAACATGAAAATGATCGAACCTCATCTAAACAAGTTGTGTCACCAATTCTAACCTCTTCATC
>NW_020632763.1:469-1000 GCF_003573695.1 Papaver somniferum
CATCATAGTCATCATTATTATAACATGAAAATGATCGAACCTCATCTAAACAAGTTGTGTCACCAATTCTAACCTCTTCATCTTTATTATTAAAAAATTATCCTCATTTTCACGGGTGAGATAGGAAAGAATATATTGGCAATCACGAGTAATTTGAGCAGTTCTTTCTTCCGTCTCTAATTTATGCATACGTGTTAACTCAGCAAACTCACGTGTTGACTCAGTTAACTTACATGTTGACTCAGCTAACTTCCTGAGGTTATCTTCTAAAGAAGGTTCACTCACCGTTAAAGTTCTTTCGTCCATAACTAAGTCATCTGTGTCCGCTAACTTATGTGTCGACTCAAGTAACTTACGCGTTGACTCAAGTATCTTACGTGCTTCATCTAGAGGAGAGGAATTATAAGAATCTTGCTCGCATGACTGGTATGCATGTGGATAGTAATTTGGCTCACCATGGTATGACCCATATCCTTCAAAAGGATGGCGTTCCCAACCACTATTCACACTCTGGTCATAATAGGAATAATG
>NW_020632764.1:0-520 GCF_003573695.1 Papaver somniferum
CGGGCTTCAGATGGCTGTTGAACTGGTATCTCTTGGCTCTAGGATTCTCGGGGTCATCAATGGGTATAATCTTCAAGAAGGGCTTGCCCTTGAACAATGCTGGGAAATGTTCATAAGCCCACACCTATACAAATGCGAAATGATACATATAAAAATCAGTAAATTTTGTTTCTAAGTTCATCATAAGGGTACATGTGAACGATTAAATAAGAACATAAGTTTAAAAAAAAATTACCTGGAGTAGAGTGAAATTCCCGAAAAATTGGTTTGTATCCGCCTTAGAGGCCCTTCTCATCTCCGTCATCAAATGTGTCATTACCACCGTGTCTCAAGAATAGCTAAAGACCTCTTCCAACGGATCCAAGTATTGAAGGTAGTTTGCACTAACCCTGTTGCCACTAGTGTCAGGGAATACCCTAATGCCCAAGATGAATAACAGGTACGTAGCGACTGTATAACGAATCTGTGCGGGGTCCCATCCATCCTTTTCTTTTCTCTGCGTCGTGTCTTCAAACTTCTT
>NW_020632765.1:0-346 GCF_003573695.1 Papaver somniferum
ACCCTAAGAGTGAGTTGGTGAAATTAGTTGATGATATAGATCAATTGGAGGCGTGGGAAGCATCAGAAGATCGTAAGGAAGCATGGGTGAGAGCTATCAAGAGTTTGCAGTGATTAGGTAAACCTAATTTCTATTTCTTATAAACCCTAATTTCATAATTTGGGGATAATTGGGGGAACATGATTGTACGTCTAATTGAAGCATGGGTTGATTGATTGGGTTGTTATCAGTAGGTTAGGTGAACCAATTTTGGGTTTAATTGTATTTTTTTACAAACCCTAATTTTGCTGTTAATTGGGGATTTTTTGGGATTTCCATTGTATGTATAAATAGGGGTCTTTGGGTG
>NW_020632765.1:357-1000 GCF_003573695.1 Papaver somniferum
TTAAATTATTTTGTAAATTTCAATTGTATTTGTCCCATCCATGCTCTGATCTTGTTGTGCTTGAACTGTCTAGGATTGAATATCCTTTTAGGTTGTTAAAACACTAAGCAAGCTTCTCTGCGGGTAGTTGCAGTGTGAGAGCCCCAACTACTACTAGGATTAGATTCATCTTAGTGTTCTTAGTAATCTTTCTAGACCAACCCTTAGATGAACAGCCGGCTTTGAACCGCAACTGTCATCTAGTTAATCAGTGAGCCTAGAAGCTCACTGATAACTAACAAGGGATAAGAACATAGTTGGAGGACTTAGCTTAGGTGGAGAGGGGAATCCAAGCCCTAGTTTCCAAAACTCACTTTCATCCAAAAATCCATCACTGTTTAGTTTGTTCAATATTTGTTGTTTCATGTCATGTTAGTGTCTTGTTTAATTCTATTTGTTTTCATATCCTTGTTAGTTAGTTCACTGCTTAGAGAATTAGCTTAGGAAACTTCAACTCACACCCTAGTCCCTGTGGATTCGACCCGTATTTGCACAAGCTACAATCGACACCGTGCACTTGCGGTTAACAAGTAGGCTTCCTCTTTACTCTTATTTCATACATCTTTAAAGCCTACCAAGTTTTTGGCGCCGCTGCCGGGGACTG
>NW_020632766.1:0-195 GCF_003573695.1 Papaver somniferum
AATGCATTTTTCCCTGTATGCAGATATGGTGCTCACTCTTCAACTCTTGCTGAGTCCTTCAACAACTGGGTTCTTCCTTTCAAAAAGTTGCCTGCTTTTGTTCTTCTCGATGCGATACGGTGAGTTTTATGTTTAGTTTTTTATTTATGTAAGTCTGTCTACATTGTTTGCATACATGGATTTGCTTTGATCTGT
>NW_020632766.1:206-532 GCF_003573695.1 Papaver somniferum
GAATACTTGTACACATGTTTTTATCTGTGAATCTGCAAATGTGTGTACATTGTTGTACACATGGATTTCCTTAATGTGTACATTGTTGTACACATGTTTTATCTATATTCCTTTTTGGATCATGTTTTTGATTTTATGTTTTGTGTTTTTATTGTGTTAGTTTGAAGGTTATGGAGAAGATGTCTGAGATAAGGATACTAGGTCTAGAAACTTTCAACACTAGGCTCACTCCTGAATATGAGGCTTTACTAAAGGAAAACATTGACATTGGTCGTACTTGGACTGTTGTTCAGTCTATGGAAAGATTGTATGAAGTCAGGTCTCCC
>NW_020632766.1:543-1000 GCF_003573695.1 Papaver somniferum
CTCACTCCTGAATATGAGGCTTTACTAAAGGAAAACATTGACATTGGTCGTACTTGGACTGTTGTTCAGTCTATGGAAAGATTGTATGAAGTCAGGTCTCCCCAGACTCATTCTGTAGATCTATTGCGGAAAACTTGTACATGTCACAGGTGGAGAGTTAATGGTTTTCCTTGTGCCCATGCTTGTGCTGCCATTCAAGCTACTAGAGAAGACATCTATTCATTTGTTGAGCCATACTTCACCACCGAATGGTACAACAGGACATACCAACACATCATCTTGCCAATCCCCAATTATGACAAGACGAAGTCTTATGATCCTAGTGATAGGGTTATTGTTCTTATTCCTGTTCCTCCACCGGGTAGACGAAGAACACATCGCATCAAGAATGCATATGAGAAGCAAAAGCGGGCTATGATGTGCACACTCTTGGTCACCACAACAGAACTACCTGCCC
>NW_020632767.1:0-625 GCF_003573695.1 Papaver somniferum
CATTTGATTGAACAACAAAATTGAGATTGCGAAATTCAGATACAATATAATGATTTGCGAGACTCTCGCAGACATAATGAATTTTAAAGAAAATAATCAGAGAAGAATGACAAAAGAGAAAGAGGAGAACCTTTATGGTGTACACCCTAGTTCGCGAATACAATTTCGCAAGAGGCAAATGTAAGACCTAAAGTACGTCATATAAGGGGGTACCTGTTGGATGGCTCAGGGAAACGCTACACCACCCCCGGAACCTGAGTCATGGAGATTTGGGGTTAATGAATCCCATCCGGGAGAGACACCTTGGATTCTCAGCTTAAGCATATGACTTGGGTTGGGCGACTAAGGTAATAAGGACTCTCCCAATGAGTGCAGATCTGATTAAGGCGCCGAGGTACACGGTTGAGTCAAGAGTGCCAGGGACGTTTGAAGCGTACCTTGTCATTCTTGACAAGTCTTGGCTTATAATGCACTCGGCCTGAAGAAAACCCCACTTAGGGTGCAGTCTCGTAACCATAAGCCCTATAGGTAAAAGGGATAAGAGGCTGCGAAAACAACTGGTTGTTGTTAAGACTGGATGGGAGGAGCTAACCTTGTATGGTAGAAGTACGCCTCCTTGAAGGGG
>NW_020632767.1:646-1000 GCF_003573695.1 Papaver somniferum
GACTGGATGGGAGGATCTAACCTTGTATGGTATAAGTACGCCTCCTTGAAGGTGAAACCAGGGGGAGATAAGGGCGGCACCCTCCATTAGGGAGCTGATAAGTGTCTTAAGACGCAAATGTCATGAGACTTTTTATTCGCAAGGATATTAAGGCTTGTCATATTTGTGCAACAATCCTGAAGAGGCAATAATACAAAAGAAAAAGATAAGACGAGATCAATGGGTTTTCGCATGAAAGTGCGAAGACGTCCTGCGATTTCGTCGCAAGACGGCAATGTCATGGGGCTTTATTTTCGCAAGAATATTTAGGCCTGTCATATTGTCGCAACATTCCTGAAGAGGCCATAATACAAA
>NW_020632768.1:0-306 GCF_003573695.1 Papaver somniferum
GAGATGGTCGCTGCTTGTGTGTTTTGAAAAGAGATTTTTGAATTATATTTATAGGAAAATTAACTTGCAAATCAAGTTAGGTTTAGGTTTTTTCTTATAAAACGAGTTTTGTTTCTTGTAAAACAATTAAACACAAAATGAGTTTTTTTTCTTAAATAAAATATTTATAAAGTTAATAACTTGCAAAAAATAATTTCAAGTAGACACGGACTTGGTGCTTGGTACACGCGCATGGGCATGGGTCGAAACATGTATTTTGCACAATACAAGTTATCCACTCTTAAACTCATCAACGGGGGTGGAAGA
>NW_020632768.1:426-825 GCF_003573695.1 Papaver somniferum
GGGATGGAAGTAAAACGCCGCACGAAAATAAAAGCAAGAAGATGATGAAAAGTAGACCTAGAGATGGTCTCTGCTTGTGTGTTTTGAAAAGAGATTTTCGAGTTGTATTTATAGGAAAATTAACTTGCAAATCAAGTAAGGTTTAGGTTTTTTCTTATAAAACGAGTTTTGTTTCTTGTAAAACAACTAAACACAAAACGAGTTTTTTTCTTAAATAAATTATTTATCAAGTTAAAAACTTGATAAAAATACTTTCAACTAGACACGGAAATGGAGCTTGGTACACGCACATGGGCATGGATCGAAACATGGATTTTGCACAATACAAGTTACCCACTCTTAAACTCAGCAACGGGGGTGGAAGTAAAACGCCGCACGAAAATAAACGCAAGAAGATGA
>NW_020632768.1:882-1000 GCF_003573695.1 Papaver somniferum
CACGAAAATAAAAGCAAGAAGATGAAGAAAAGTAGACCTAGAGATGGTCGCTGCTTGTGTGTTTCGAAAAGAGATTTTCGAGTTGTATTTATGGAAAAATTAACTTGCAAATCAAGTT
>NW_020632769.1:0-379 GCF_003573695.1 Papaver somniferum
AACCTGAACCTGAACCACAATTAGATATAAATATCTTAATCAGGAAACTAGGTAAGGGCACGCTAGTCTTGTTCATTTTCTTGGTTCACTGCAATTTCCTGTTGTCATCTCTTTTTGGTTTCGAAGACCCACAGTTATTTCGATTGTTACTTTATGGTTCGAGTTGACTAATCCTTTCCTAAGTCTGGCTGAAGACTTTAAACTTAGCACTTCTTGGGAGGTAACCCAATATTCTTGCGACACGGTAATATCTTTCCTTAACTCTTCCGCTTCAAATGGTAACAATTTCTTCTTGTTCATGCTTTTAGTTTCATCTTTAGAACATTGAGGACAATGTTAGATTTAAGTTTGGGGGTATGGGAGAAACTTTTTAGTTGCA
>NW_020632769.1:579-740 GCF_003573695.1 Papaver somniferum
ACTTGGATAGCAATATGCGTGTGTTCTCCCTGTTTCCGTCGCCTAAGCAAGCGTGGAATGCAGGACCCGTGGGAACTATCGTGTAATCTGCTGACAAGAAGCATGCGCTTGGATCAAAAAGATCTATTCATGTCGTTAAGTTAAAAAAAAAATGGTCATTG
>NW_020632769.1:751-1000 GCF_003573695.1 Papaver somniferum
ATTGACCACTGGTTCCCTTGTATATGCCAGTGTGTTAATATTAGTCAGACCGGTATCTCAGTCATTTAGGTTAGGTTCACCTTGGCAGAGGCCTTCAGACAGATATGGGAAACACCGTTCACTTTTCAACCATCTACATTTTTCTTTTTCCATCTTCTTAATCTTTTCATGTGATTAGTCTGACTCCGAGTATGATGTCCATCGTGAAACTATCTTAGTAGAGCTCTGTCACTTATATGAATTTTAGTA
>NW_020632770.1:0-324 GCF_003573695.1 Papaver somniferum
TGAAGATAATGAAGGATCAACTAAGAAGTAGTCTTTGTTTCTTTCTTTGATTCTTTGTAATACTTGTACATTTATACCTTCTTTTTGTATATTTGTGTTTCTTTCATTTTGACCTGCATTCATTAAAACAATTCTTCCTTGCAATACAGTTAATCAATATAATCATTAATTTCTGAATCTTTGAGTAAATCTATCAGATGGAGACAAATAACATTTTCTAATTTCATTCATTCCCATACTTGCCTCTGTTATTTGTATCCAAATGAGATATTTTATAAATTTTTCTTATTTTATGCCTCAATTTCGCAGTTAATTATGTATAAT
>NW_020632770.1:418-596 GCF_003573695.1 Papaver somniferum
TATAATATCTTATGCGAAGTGAATTTTGATTCTTTTCAAAATCTCATTCCTGTGTGGTCTTATTTTTCCTTCCTAATTAAAGGTCTTATTATGCCACCTCTTGTCATTGCGACAAAATCGCAGGACGTCCTTGCACTTTCATGCAAAAACCCATTGATCTTGCCTTAACTTTTTCTTT
>NW_020632770.1:770-1000 GCF_003573695.1 Papaver somniferum
TTCTTTTCAAAATCTCATTCCTGTGTGGTCTTATTTTGCCTTCCTAATTAAAGGTCTTATTATGCCACCTCTTGTCATTGCGACAAAATCGCAGGACGTTCTTGCAATTTCATGCAAAAGCCCATTGATCTTGCCTTAACTTTTTCTTTTGTATTATGGCCTCTTCAGGAATGTTGCGACAATATGACAGGTCTAAATATTCTTGCGAAAATAAAGCCCCATGACATTGC
>NW_020632771.1:0-301 GCF_003573695.1 Papaver somniferum
TTGTCTTAGGCTGTCCGTCCAGGATGGTGAAGTTAGACGGACGGGATGTCTTGCGACCCATATCTGTGACCGTCGGATTAGGGTTTAGGAGGTGCTCGAACACCAACCTTTAGCTTGGTCGAATCCAGGCATGGAACACGTTTTCGGTAGGGCCGATTGGGCATGCGTGTAGACGGCATGCTGGTGTGTAAATGGGGTTGCACACAAAACTTGCAAGTATACAAGGCCAAGCTTTATAGTATAGGGATGAGTAGGGGTTAGTCCACAGGGAGTGGGAGCATACAAGAAGTTTTCCTAAGCT
>NW_020632771.1:501-812 GCF_003573695.1 Papaver somniferum
ATTTACATTGACTACTCTCTTTTATTTTTGGAACAAGAGAGGATGGAATTGATAAATACTTGATTTTTTTGTATTTTTCTGATATTTTTTTCTGAATATATACATCGTTTTTTTTTTTTTTGTTTTTTTTTTTTTACAAGGAAACACTTTTGATACATAAACAAAAACAAAAAAAATTACATGACACTTGGCAAGAGGTAGCCTTTTTGATGCACCCAGTTAAATTCGATGGTTGTCTTTCTTAATGTAACCTCCACCTTCTATCCCAACCAACCAAAGAACAAGCTAGTCAAGTTTCGTTCAGTATTCTA
>NW_020632771.1:823-1105 GCF_003573695.1 Papaver somniferum
AATTTCTTATCACTATGTGAATTGTGCTAGAATCAGGGTGCCTAAATATCTAGACTAAGACTCCTAATAATTACATATTTGCACAAGAGTCAACATTTCAAGGTAAATGAGCTCGATTTTTATGTTTTGTTTTTTCAATTTTCAATTTTTTTATTTTGATTTTTCAATTTTTTTTTTGGAATTTTTCAATTTTTTCAAAAAGATGGAGTTTTGTTTTCAATTATGGCATATTATGGCATATTATCGTGGTATCTACTCTATACCCCCAAACCTGAACTAAAC
>NW_020632771.1:1116-1361 GCF_003573695.1 Papaver somniferum
CTTTTTATTTTTTTTATTTTGATTTTTCAATTTTTTTTTTTTTTTCAATTTTTTCAAAAAGATGGAGTTTTGTTTTCAATTATGGCATATTATCGTGGTATCTACTCTATACCCCCAAACCTGAACTAAACATTGTCCTCAATGTTTAAAAATATGGAAGGAATTAAAATACAACATATGGAAAGGGACATGCTGAGTAGAGTAAAAGGAGAGAGAATACCCGATTTCGGCGAAAGCAGAATTAA
>NW_020632771.1:1372-1929 GCF_003573695.1 Papaver somniferum
AAGGAAATATAATATTCGACTAACATATTATCTACAAGAAAATTTGGTTTTTAATGGGATTGGACTTTTTGGGGAAAAAATTGGTTTTGTCGGGAATGAAAACTTTTTGGTTACTTAGGGAAAGAGTGGATCAGTTTAGTCCACATAGACCGGGTCCTCCAGGTTGGTTGTTTCAATGTCGGGTGGAAATGGCTCAAGGAATGGCTTTAATCTCTGCCCGTTGACTTTGAAAACGTTCTTGTTGGAAACATCCTCCATCTCTACAGCTCCATGAGGAAAAATTGTGCGTACTAGATACGGACCCTTCCATCTGGAACGCAGTTTTCCTGGAAAAAGATGTAATCGGGAGTCATACAGCAAGACTTTCTGACCAGGAGTGAAAGACTTTCTTAGGATACGCTTGTCATGAAACATCTTCATCTTCTGCTTATATAAATTGGCACTATCATAAGCCTCATTTCTCAATTCTTCCAACTCGTTGAGTTGAAGTTTCCTTTGAATTCCAGCTTCGTCCAGAGAGAAGTTCAGCTCTTTGATTGCCCAGTAGGCACGATGTT
>NW_020632771.1:2129-2546 GCF_003573695.1 Papaver somniferum
ACACTTTAGGGTTTCGGTTGAAAATGTGTGAAATAAGTAAAGTAGAGGGACTAGGGAGAGGGGAACAATGATGGGTTATCATTGTTTGACGCTGTGGTGATTATGGTGGTGATGGCGGAGCCGTTGGGAGAGCAGGTGGAGGAGCAGGTGGTGGATATGGTGGTGGTATGGCGTCTGTAGAGGAATGGAGAAGATGGAGTCGATGGTTTTGGGAAGAAAGGTGCGTTTGGTTGGGTATAGGGTGTTCGATACTTGGGTGTTAGGCGGGTTCAGCGAGGTTTGATGATCTGCGACATGGAGCGATGGATGGGAAGATGGTAGGTGGATCCAACGGCGATACGGAGGTAAGCGTGGAGCGACCGTCGGATGAAGGGATGTAGCAAAACGGACGACCCAAGATGGAGATGGGCGTTGCGA
>NW_020632771.1:2557-3129 GCF_003573695.1 Papaver somniferum
TCTGACGGCTGAAATCCGAGACGGGCTTGGATATAGAAAATGGGTTTGGGTAAGGGTTTTGGGCCTTGGGTATGCCAAGCCCATATCTTCTTTAAGAACAATTCTTCCTCTTCAAGCCCACTTCTAGCCTTTTGGTCTTGTGCACGAGGAGCTGCTGAGATTGATTTGTGACAGAAATTCCATGCCGCAAAGGAATTGAAGACCCCACGTCGTGCCTACTTCGGGCGCGCGTTTCGAGACGACCAACCATGGTTGGTCTTGGCCGATCATTTAGGCGTGCATTCGGCAGGCCAGTGTACACGTCTGTACCTCACTGTCCCGCGAAGATGTGATCTAAGCCACTCAATTTGTCCCGCAAAATTGAGTGGTCGAGATCGATTTGCTATTGAAAACGCGCGGCCATGCCTAGTTTGGGCGCACGAATCGAGATGACCAACCATAGTTGGTCTTGACCGATTAGTCATGTATGTAGGCGGGCCCACTGTGATTGTGTTGACATGCTCTGGGCCCTTTGAATCTACATCTACACCCTCCGTCTATACCTGCGAAGATGGATGGTTGAGACTGATTTG
>NW_020632772.1:0-505 GCF_003573695.1 Papaver somniferum
TTAATCAATCCAATATACCACAAGGATAAACCGATTATTAATTGGATCATCTTTTACCAAAACAAGTATTATGCACACCAAAGATTATAAAACCCAAGTCAGATCTTCAATATCTTCTTTTTCTTCAAATCTTCTTAAATTTTCAATAAAAACCTGCACACAATCACTTGAATCTCTTGTGATCAATCACGCACAGAATGGAGTCTGTTAACGATGGATTATCACAAGATCGTCTTTAGAACTAACAACAGTCTAAAGATCCCTGTCGAAACTCTGAACTAGTTTCAGTGAATCTTATATCATAAGAGAAGATTCTCAAGAATAAACAAACTAGGTACAATCATATTTCAACCACCGTTAGTCAATCAAATCAATGAAAACAAAAGATAAACCGCAATTATCTAGTTTCCCACCAACGGTACACGCTAGAGCTTCTCAATCCCAAAGAAGACTTTAAGCTGAGCGGCCTTGAGAGATTTCGCCTAATTAGGTTACTCTCCTCTCC
>NW_020632772.1:516-1000 GCF_003573695.1 Papaver somniferum
AATTATCTAGTTTCCCACCAACGGTACACGCTAGAGCTTCTCAATCCCAAAGAAGACTTTAAACTGAGCGGCCGTAAGAGATTTCGCCTAATTAGGTTACTCTCCTCTCCGAATAGGCGGCTACACCAGTAACAACAACAAAAGAGGAAGTCTGTTGTTACGAAGGATTAGTTTGCTAGAAAGGCAAACTTCAAGTATTTATAGACAAGGAAGTTTGGTCACCAAGGAATTTCCAAAACCGAAAATATTCTCAATATATTCATTAAAATACAAATTCGGTTTTCATAATTCCTGGAAATGCTCTGTCCAAAAATAATGATCGAAATATCTCAGAAAATCTAATTAGTAAATGCACATTACTAATTCTGGAATTTCCTTACAAAATAAAATTAATAACCTTAATTAAAAGATTCTTAACTTACTTATGTTTCGATCCTGGGATTCTCTTCCCTTAGCCGTTAAGGAATATCTTTTAACAATTAAA
>NW_020632773.1:0-599 GCF_003573695.1 Papaver somniferum
ATTACTTGGCCGAAAGTATATCCAGCTCCACGGGGTGAAATACCCCATCCACATCGGTCATCAGGGTCAGACCATAAGAGGTCACACATAGGCCCTTCGTGAGGAACTTCTTGAACACGGTCAAAATTTCGTATATTATCGAGGGTCTCAATAGACGGAGATAGTCCACCATGCAAACAAAATATTTCCGATTCAACCTTTCACAAAGTTCCAAATGAACAATAAGATAATACTCCAATAGGGGGGAAAATGACAAGCAATCAGCTGATAAAGCCGGTTAACTTGACTGAAAATTGGTAACCAGCATCCAAGGCTTCTACAAGGACGGCTATCTTAAAAATCTAACATGCACATGCTAAATATAATAAAAAGATGTGAAATCGTAACAACAATTAAGGAGAAAAAAATATCCAAAAAATGACAGCAAATAAAGGTAATAAAATTCGACTGACCAGAGCTGTCAATGGAAAATAGTCGAAGAGATCCGTGAAGGTTTTCCATACATTAGCATTGCCATACCTACCAACAGATATTAGTAAAGAAGCATTAGATCATACGACTTTAGAGGAATAGAGTCACATGTTTTCACAGGTAAAATA
>NW_020632773.1:610-1000 GCF_003573695.1 Papaver somniferum
GTTAGCTCATACGACTTTAGAGGAATAGAGTCACATGTTTTCACAGGTAAAATATGGATTACAAGAGCGATTACTTTCATACTACTACACAATGAAAGCAATAAGGAAAAAAATATATCGCGAGGAATAACAAAGGTACAGAATAACGATATAGAATAACTGAAGGCCACGTAAACGAGAAGACAAAAACCGCCCACATCCTAGCAGACACATCTACCCATATCCTGACAATTGAGTCGATTGCTTGGTAGGAGATCTATAAGCACTTTACTCTTTCAGTAAGTTCTTACTCAAAAGATGCATATGTAAATACCAAAAGATGGCTAAACTTATTGCAAGACATGTGGACTTCTTCGCCCCCCGAATCTCAAAATGAAACAAGTATCTGAC
>NW_020632774.1:0-463 GCF_003573695.1 Papaver somniferum
TTTAAAGACAAATAACGATGACACGAAGGAAAATATGTATGATGAACTTGTGTCCAGTGATAAAATTTTGCTTATGAGCTTTCATGTAAATACAAAACTTTATCATATGTATGAGATGTGAGCTTTCACAATATTTTTTGAAATAAACCTTCGTTTTAAAGACAAATAATGACGATACGAAGGAAAAATAGTTTATATATATATATATATATGCAGCCGCGACATATATTGTGCAAAATATGATGATATATTTTATTTGCATGAGTTTGGTTTCGTTAGATAAAATCCTTGAGAATTCATGTATGCAAGTTGCATTAATTGTTGTTTTTTCGAAAAATCAAAACGTGGGTTTTGAGGATTCTTCAAAGATAGACAATATATTTATGATAGAATATTGTATTGTTATGAACTTCATAGGTCAGTTGTGTGAATGTTCACATTATGAAAATTGTGTCCGTGATTT
>NW_020632774.1:536-1000 GCF_003573695.1 Papaver somniferum
AAAATCAGTTTCGGAAACTAAATAAAGTTTCGTTCGTTTTTTGCAGTTTTCGAAGAAACGAACGATTTTGAGGTGTTAACTCTAGCATTACTATCACTATTGTTAGTGGAAGTATAAAAGGTAAGAGTTAAGAGTTACCATTTTTTCTGATGTTGGTTTGTTTACATAGTAGTAATCTTTGATCTTCCGGTTCCAGAAAATATCGACCAACAATAACAGCAATTACGATTACTGGTATTCCTCTTCTTCCTCTGGCTCTTCTGATGAGGTAACCGACGCTCCTGTAGTGAAATCAAAGGCTAGGGTTACCCAGGAAGGGGCGAAGCCTAATGTTACCTTGGGTGAGCGAAGAGTCTCTTTTGCTGAACTCGAAAAGAAAATAGCTGAAGACAAAAAGGAGGATGCCCGTCAACGTGAAAAAGATCGCACCCGGCGTAAGAGACAAAGGGTTGAGGAGAAGCGTA
>NW_020632775.1:0-620 GCF_003573695.1 Papaver somniferum
ATTAATATGTTCCAAGGCAATACGTCTAGTAAAAATTGCATTTCTATGTACGTTGATTGAAGAAAATATGAAGGAAGTAAAATTTCACAATAGAAGAAGGATGAATGACAATGCAGAACGAATCCAAATCCTAGTAAATTTCATCTATCTTGAATCAAATAGAAAGACAAAGCCAACACAAAAAGAAAGAGTTCATAAAAATGTTGAATTTAATATACGTTAAATCAAAAAAGTCTACACATTTCTTTATAAGTTGGAAATTGATTTCTGAGACTAAATAGTAAACTAGATAAACTCATCCTTAACAGAAAAAGTTTGAAAAATGTATTGTAATTACAATTAATATGCTCTAAGGAAATACGTCTAGTAAAAATTGCATTTATATGTGTGTTGATTCAAGAAAATATGAAGGAAGTCAAATTTCACAATAGAAGAAATTTGAAAGACCATGCAGAACTAATCCAAATCCTAACAAATTTCATCTATCTTGAATCAGATAGAAAGACAAAGCCAGCACAAAAAGAAAGAGTTCATAAAAATGTTGAATTTAATATACGTTAACTCAAAAAAGTCTACACACTTCGTTATAAGTCAGAAATTGATTTCTGAGACTAAATTGT
>NW_020632776.1:0-397 GCF_003573695.1 Papaver somniferum
CTGAGAATTTTGATATTTTCTGATGCACGTTTGAGCAACATTTGGAGAAAATATGCAAAATCCATGGTTTTGCTGAAACCGGCAAAAATACATGAGATGATGAAAATAATAAATAAACAAGGAATCACAAGTTGTGGGACCGGCCACGGCTAGGGCATGGCCGGTCGGTTGACACGCGGTCCCACATGCTTTTCCCAGTTTTATGTGATTTTATGTATTTTTCTCTGATTTAAGGGAAATTCCATGAAACTGGAGAGTTTGGCGAAATTAGGGAACTTCCATGAGATGAGAGACATAAATTAAAATATAAAATAGGGAATGGGAGTGTGGGACCGGCAATGGCCATGGCATGGCCGGCCGGCCAATGAGCGCGGGGCCCAAGGCACTCTTCCCAATT
>NW_020632776.1:408-1003 GCF_003573695.1 Papaver somniferum
CAATGGCCGTGGCATGGCCGGCCGGCCAATGGGCGCGGGCCCCAAGGCACTCTTCCCAATTTTATGTAATTTTGACGATTTTAGATAATTTTTCATAAAATCAAAGGGATTTGTTGAAAACCAAGATATTTTGTTGAAATCAGGGAGTTTTCATGAAATCAGGAAACAAAGCACCAAATAATAATAAAATAATGGGCGTGTGGACCGGTTAGGGCATGGCCGGCCGGCTAGAGCCCGGTCCCACAAGTTTTCCTAATTTTTTTTTAATATTTTCCATGATTTTAGAGAAAATACATGAAATCAGGTAATTTTAGGGAAAATTCATAAAATCAAGGAATTTTCATAATTTGAGAAGGAATAATAAAATAATGGGACGTGAGGTGTGGGACCGGCCACGGCCAAGGCATGACCGGCCGGCCGGCGGTCCCGCGACACCTTTCCCTAATTTTATTTTATTTTGATAAAATCTTGTGATTTAGATAAAAAAATACATGAAATTAGGTAATTTTCATGATTTTAGGGAAAATTCATAAAATCAAGGAATTTTCATAATTTGAGAGGAATAATAAAATAATGGAGACGTGAGGTGTGGGAC
>NW_020632777.1:0-337 GCF_003573695.1 Papaver somniferum
TGCCTGGAAATGGGTCACCCCTTAGTAATTAGGTTACCCCTTATCCAAAATGAGAGTCTGTATAGTAATTTTCTCCCACGGGCGCAAAAAACCATTTTTTAGCCAATTTCGCCGCAAAAGCTTATTTCTCCAAGAATACCTACAGGTACATAAAAAGCCATAATAAATATAAAATGGAGCACTAATAATATATACAATTGAGATTATATAAGACATAAAAATGTGCCTATCAAATACCCCCAAACTTATTATTTGCTAGTCCCGAGCAAATCAAAACTACAAAATAAAATCCTAACTCACTGTCGCAGGCATCGTCGATTGCATTTAGCGTATGCAA
>NW_020632777.1:537-733 GCF_003573695.1 Papaver somniferum
CGCAAAAGCTTATTTCTCCAAGAATACCTACAGGGACATAAAAAGCCATAATAAATATAAAATGGAGCACTAATAATATATACAATTGAGATTATATAAGACACAAAAATGTGCCTATCACCATGTACTTCGACTTTAGATACATCCATGCAATGCATACTCCTGCCATACGATACCAGCTGCAAACTGCATAAAC
>NW_020632778.1:0-440 GCF_003573695.1 Papaver somniferum
GACTTTTGTCTCATAAGAAGTAGGAGATAGAAGAGATATACTTTTGAGTGATAGATAAGTTCAAGTCTCCACATACCTTTTTTTTGATGAAGTTACACGATTCCTTGAGTAGATCTTCGTCGTTGTATGATGAATCGCCATGAAGTCCTTGAGCTCAAGTACACTTTTCTATCCTAGTCCGAGACTTAGCTATGTAGGCTAGAAATCAAGACTTATAGTTTTGATCACTAACATTGACAAACATGCTTGAGATAGCAATGCATGCGAGGTCGACCGTGCTATGCTCTAACAATCTCCCCCTTTGTCAATTTCAGTGACAAAACTATTAATACATATGGAATACAAAAAAGATTAACTTTAGTGGCTCCTATTCCATAATCTAATCTTCAACGTTCCCTGAAATCGTCGTCCTTCCAAGTACTCCAATGATCCTAAAGGTT
>NW_020632778.1:451-836 GCF_003573695.1 Papaver somniferum
GTCTAATCTTCAACGTTCCCTGAAATCTTCGTCCTTCCAAGTACTCCAATGATCCCAAAGGTTGTAAGTTTAGCATCACCGTTGTTGAAGATCCGTAGCTATAACAATGAGAGAAATCGAGATTCTCGATCATTATTATACAGTGTCATAGTATTATTATGTAACATCAAAGTCCAATTGTATCAAGACTTTAACAATAATACTATGGTGATATGTATCACTCCCCCTTAGTCAATACTCCATCTCGATCATGGAAACCACTCCCTGATGAGTGCTAAAAAGTGCATTTTTTTATATATTTTTCTTGGCATTTAACTCATATTTTGTGCATTAATTCTACATTTTATCCCATATTCTGTATTTTCATTGTTTTCAAGAATAAATA
>NW_020632779.1:0-343 GCF_003573695.1 Papaver somniferum
ACATCTTTAGATCATAACCTCTTAAGCTCACAAACAAGTTCGCGGACTTAAGACAACCGGTGGAGTTTTCCAAACTTAGCAGAAAATCTCGGCAAAGAGACTTTCGCCAGTTCGTGGAATTACACGCAAACGAGTTTTTGGAAAATCCCTGCAGAAATTCTCGGTACAAGAACTTCCGTCAGTTCGCGGACTGAGTTCGCGGGCTTGGCAAAGCCAATTCCTCCGGTTTCTCTCAATCAACAAAGTTCGAAAACTTCGGATTAAGGAATACATGGTTATGTAATCTAAACTCTCATTACAATCATTGAGACATTCTCAGAGGACGTTATATAGCCGTTATTCA
>NW_020632779.1:380-1000 GCF_003573695.1 Papaver somniferum
CAATCATTGAGACATTCTCAGAGGACGTTATATAGCCGCTATTCATAGACCGTTTCACGTCAGAGCAATTCTCAAAGTAATTGAAACTTTTCATGACTTTCGTCACTAGGTGAAGATAAACTTGATCAAAGGGAAACGCTTTACCAACACATGATTTCGAGATATAGATAGGCGAGATATACTCGGCTCGAAATATCAAATGTGTATGATCCAGTCTATATAGCATACGACTTTTGTCTCATAAGAAGTAGGAGATAGAAGAGATAGACTTTTGAGTGATAGATAAGTTCAAGTCTCCACATACCTTTTTGTTGATGAAGTTCCACGGTTCCTTGAGTAGATCTTCGTCGTTGTATGATGAATCGCCATGAAGTCCTTGAGCTCAACTACACTTTTCTATCCTAGTCCGAGACTTAGCTATGTAGGATAGAAATCAAGACTTATAGTTTTGATCACTAACATTGACAAACATGCTTGAGATAGCAACGCATGCGAGGTCGACCGAGCTATGCTCTAACACTAGCCTACTCCAAACTAACTTCGGTCTGGACTGTAGTTGAACCTCAATCAATCTCACATTGATCCAAGGTACAGTTATGCTCCTACGCCTCTGATCCCAG
>NW_020632780.1:0-423 GCF_003573695.1 Papaver somniferum
CAGGTTCCGATGGCGGTGTAGCCTTTCCCTGAGCCATGCAACAGGTACCCCCTTATATGACGTACTTTAGGTCTTACATTTGCCTCTTGCGAAATTGTATTCGCGAACTAGGGTGTACGCCATAAAGGTTCGCCCCTTTCTCTTTTGTCATTGTTCTCTGATTGTCTTTTGTAGAATTCATTATCTCTGCGAGATTCTCGCACATCATCATATCGTATTTGCATTTCGCAATCTCAATTTTGTCATTCAATAAAATGTATTTTTGAGAATTTTATTTATTTCGATAATGTCGCAACAAATCAATCATTCATACATTTCTTATTTTTATTACCTTTGCCATTCTCTGCTTCTTTGTTATTTTCTGCTACTGCTTCCTTGGTAGTGGTATGTTCACCATTTTTTATTCTGAGCTAGCATTAGTTT
>NW_020632780.1:454-1000 GCF_003573695.1 Papaver somniferum
TACTGCTTCCTTGGTAGTGGTATGTTCACCATTTTTTATTCTGATCTAGCATTAGTTTCGCAACATCTCGTCTTCTTTTCGTTCGATTGCATCCACTATCAATCTATCATTTCTTTGTGTCTCTTTGATTTTTTGTCGCCAACTTGCCTTCTTGTTTGCTCTTCATTCGCAGGATTCCACTTCAGTTTCGTTACACCTCTTTCCTTCAACCCAATCTCCCTTTATGATTCCTACACCGCTGGGGTGAGGGAATTTGATGCACTGATGGAAAGTTGAAGCTACACCTAGAATACCATGTAACCAAGGTCGACCAATTAATGCATTGTAGGGTGACTCTACGTCAACGACACAGAACAGGATTTAAGAAGATATTCCCTTCAATGGAATTCGCATAGTAACCTCCCCTTTAGGCTTGTTGGAAGTACCATTAAAACCATATATCTTATATGTTGATGGTATAAGATCATCATCTCTTCCTCCCATAGTTTTATAAGTATGATAAAATAAGATGTTCACAGAGCTTCCAGTATCGATTAGAATCCTATT
>NW_020632781.1:0-263 GCF_003573695.1 Papaver somniferum
ACCAGTGGTCGATAACCTAACTCTAGGTCAACACAACTGGCATATACAAGGGTACCAGTGGTCGACTTTATTGAATTTATTCCTTTTGGTCAAATGGTCTGGTCTCAATATTCTCTTTTTTTTTTTGGTAACTACCATTTCTTTTTTTTTTTTTTTTATATGGTATCTCAATCACTCTAATTCACCCTAGCATTGGTAACAACTTGAATCGTGGGCCCCACCTATCACTTAGAGAAACATAGTTTAAAAACAAAATAAAATAA
>NW_020632781.1:463-1000 GCF_003573695.1 Papaver somniferum
TATTTAACTACCCTTCCGTAGGGTTTAAAAATAAATAAAAATAAAGAGTCCAAATGTCCAAAGTTCACAGTCCAAAAATAAAGTGCAAAAACAAAAAATGAAAGCCTAAAAAAAAAAAAAAAACAACTAATAATAAAAAAAATATCTCTCTTTTTTTTTTCTCTTTTACAAAATAAAGAAAATCTTCTTCTTTCGCTCCTTTAGCTTTGCTTTTCGCTCCCAAACTTTAAGTAAATAACCACAAGCTTTGGCAAAATTGTCTTTCGCTCCAATCTTCAAAAATCTGCAAGGAAACAAAAAAAACCCAAAAAACGTAAAGAAGAACAAAAATAATAAAAAAAAATCTAAAAAAAATGCTAACTAAACACAGGTCCGCGTCGGCGGCGCCAAAAATTTGATGGATTTTCAAATAGTGATTGTAGTAGTGGTAAAAACTGGGTCTTTTCAGACTTGTGAAGAAAACAATTTTTATAGATTTAAATTAAACAGGCAACTAAATAAAATAATTCAAAGTTTTGGAGAAAAATACCAAGACTA
>NW_020632782.1:0-392 GCF_003573695.1 Papaver somniferum
TGTGGAATCACAAACGATGAGACGAAGATGTTTGTGACTACTTTTATATCTTGCCTATCAGAGATATTAATCTCAAGCCAATCGTTACGATTGTACTCAACACGATAGAATCAGCAAGATCAGATTACACAACTACAAGAAAGTAGTATCGGTCTGGCTTCACAATCCCAATGAAGTCTTCAAGTCGTTAACCTACAGGGTTTCGTTAAGAAACCTAAGGTTAAAGGAGAACCGACTCTAGCTTATACAACTAGTATCACACAGGAGGTGGGGGGATTAGGTTTCCCAGTTGCTAGAGTTCTCCCTTATATAGTCTTTCAAATCAGGGTTTGCAATCAATGTTAGCTTAGTAACAACACATTCAATATTCACCGTTAGATGAAAACATGATT
>NW_020632782.1:403-1000 GCF_003573695.1 Papaver somniferum
AATCAATGTTAGCTTAGTAACAAAGCATTCAATATTCACCGTTAGATGAAAACCTGATTAGATTCAAGCTAATATCTTTCAACCGTTGGATCGAAAACTTAGCTTGTTACACACAAATGAAATGCACGATTTTAGGTTTGTGTAACCGTACCCAAACATGTACATTTGTTAGTTCAACAATAGTTAACCAAATGGTTAGCCATATGAGCACTTTCAAATCAACAATATTCTTCTTCGCCATAACTAGTTCAAATGACTCAAATGAACTAGTTAGAGAGTTGTTCAATTGTATAAATCTTATAGAAGTATACAAGACACAATTGAAGCAAAAACGATTTGATTCACTCGAATCGGTTCATGAACTTTATAGCCACGGTTTGAAAAATGTATTCCTTAGTTAATATAAATATAAGTTCACAAATAATCGTCTTTAGATATAACCAACTCAAGTACGCGGACTTAGTTCGTGGACTTAAGTTCTCGGAAGGAGTTCACAAACTCCAGCAGATTTTCTCGGGATGAGAACCTCCGCCAGTTCGCGGACTGGGTTCGCGGACTGAGTTCACAACTCTTGTTCCGGTTTTCCTGATCAACAAA
>NW_020632783.1:0-492 GCF_003573695.1 Papaver somniferum
GAGAAACAATAGATAAATATAGAAAAATAAAAATAGAACGTGATATGGTAAAGACTCTGAGATATGGTGAAAACTATCACGTTATTTGTTTTTATATTTTATTTATTTTTATATGAATAGACTCTACTAATGGGTTCCTCAACTCCTACAACCATGATGTTTCCATTAGTGTAAGGCACAAGTTCTTAGACTTAAGAGTATATCATCTTCTTTTTTTTTTACTATAAACACAGGGGAAAACTAACAAGGCTAAAAACTCTATATGAGAACACTCCCCCCACTTAAACTTTACATTATCCTCAATGTAAAATTTAGTCAATCAAAGTAAAGTTCAAGATGGGAAATTCATAACATGATATATATACACACAATAAGAAAATAAAATGCATAATAAAAACTGATACTCCAACTCATAGCTATTTCTGAACAATAGAGGATAAACACTAAACAAGCTATTTAGTTGGCATCTAATCCCAACTCAGCCAATATATA
>NW_020632783.1:551-1000 GCF_003573695.1 Papaver somniferum
CCTATATATACCTCATCGTCAACAAAAAATTCCATCTACTTAGAAAGGCTAGTGTTTATTCTAAATTGTTCAAAAATCTCTAAAAGTTGGAGTTTTGATATGAAAATATCCAAAATAAGAAAATAAAGATAAAAGACTTGAGAAATAAAAAGATAGAGATAGATACACAAAACCAGTGGGTTGCCTCCCATTTAGCGCTTGGTTTAAAGTCGTCAGCTCGACTTGCAAGACGAATTCTCCATACACCAATAATCGGAAAAGTTGGGGATCCACCCATAGAACCTGTTTTGCAAACACTAGCTTCGCAAAATATTAGTAATATAAAACAGAAACGAAGCCATCGACCGAAAGAAGTTTCCCCCACACTTATTCTTGTCCACACTTGGAAGTGGATATAAAACATAAAATTCGGGAACTTCCACGGTTTCTTGTTCCAAAACCTGCATCAT
>NW_020632784.1:0-461 GCF_003573695.1 Papaver somniferum
CGATATTTTCTTGGTATTTAAGTAAAACAATCTCAAGAAGGAATATTCATTTTCCAAGAAAAATATACGGAAGACTTACTGAAAAGGTTCAACATGATGGATTGCAAACCAATTGAAACTCCAATGGGTACTAATGAGAAATTTGTAAAAAATGATGGAGCGACAAAAGTTGATCCAACCTTATTCAGAAATCTATTCGGTTCACTCATTTACTTAAAAAATACAAGGCCAGATATCGTCAATCCAACCAGCATTGTTTCTCGGTTTATGAGCGATCCAAGCAAGTTACATTATGCCGTCGCAAAGAGAGTTCTTCGATATATCAAGGGAAAAAAGAATGTTGGCATCAAGTATACAAGAGAAAAAGATAATGATTTAATTGGCTTCACAGATAGCGATTGGGCAGGTTCTATTGAAGACCGAAAGAGCACATCAGGCTATGTTTTCTGTATGGGAACAAA
>NW_020632784.1:471-1000 GCF_003573695.1 Papaver somniferum
AGAAAAAGATAATGATTTAATTGGCTTCACAGATAGCGATTGGGCAGGTTCTATTGAAGACCGAAAGAGCACATCAGGCTATGTTTTCTGTATGGGAACAAAAATTATCTCTTGGAGTTCTGAAAAGCAAAGTACGGTGGCACTATCATCGGCCGAAGCAAAGTACATAGAATCAACAAGTGCAACATGCGAAGCAGTATGGTTGAGAAGAATAATGACCGACCTACAACAAAAGAAAAAGCAGTCGACAACTATCTACTGTGACTATATGTCTACAATTGCAATGAAAAAAATCCAGTATTCCACGGACGGACAAAGCACAAAGAGCTATGACACCACTTCATAAGAGAGCTGGTAGAAAACAAAGAAATCGAGCTCCAATTTTGTCCAACACAAGAACAAAATGCTGACATATTCACAAAAGTAGTCACGGTAGATAAGTCCAATCATTTTAGAGACCGTCTTAACATCACAAATTAAGAGGGGGTGTTAAAATTAATAATTAATTTGTGATTTAATCTAGAATAAC
>NW_020632785.1:0-311 GCF_003573695.1 Papaver somniferum
TATACCACTGTCGCTGGTCTCTCGAATGCATTTAGCGTATGCACTAAGCCTTTTAAACCACTAAGTGTCCCTAGTGGACGAGTTGAAGTCGCGTGAAGGTTTGCTTAGAACGTACCTACAAAGTTCTAGGACAAAATATAAGCTCAGATTCCATCAAATGTGACATGTGCAAGTCAGTTTAAGCTCACATCAAAATGGAGATGTCAATCTAGATATCAAAGGCACAATCCTAGCACTGATAACAAATAAAGACATGTGATAAGAGTGTAAAGTGTATCTACACATGTGTAAAGAAAGATCGGATGTTATGA
>NW_020632785.1:511-833 GCF_003573695.1 Papaver somniferum
ATGCGCTCAAGCATTAGATGCTTGTCTAGATTGGTGGTACCTTTGTAAGAATCAGTAGTCCCTTTCTTGTGTATTGATATGTTCAATTTTGATGTTTATTTGGATTTTGGTTGTAATGGAATATTTTTATCTTCGTAGGCTCCATTCAGTTTGTCTCAGTTCCCTGTTTTCGGTTCTGTCCTGTTTTAGAGTCCTACAGTAAAAGAAGGTTTGTTCTTCATCAGTATTTGATGTTTTATCTCTGCATTTATGGTATTATTGATTTCATGTTGAATAAGCACTAAGATAATCCGTCGCTTAACCAGGTTGCATTCATCAGAAG
>NW_020632786.1:0-863 GCF_003573695.1 Papaver somniferum
AAATGTTGAATTTAATATATGTTAACTCAAAAAAGTTTACACACTTCATTATAAGTCGGAAATTGATTTCTGAGACTAAATTGTAAACTAGATAAACTCATCTTTAACAGAAAAAGTTTGAAAAATGTATTGTAATTACAATTAGTATGTTCTAAGGTAATACGTCTAGTAAAAATTGCATTTCTATGTACGCTGATTCAAGAAAATATGAAGCAAGTCAAATTTCACAATAGAAGAAGAATGAAAGGCCATGCAGAACTAATCCAAATCCTAACAAATTTTATCTATCTTGAATCGAATAGAAAGACAAAGCCAACACAAAAAGAAACAGTTCATATAAATGTTGAATTTAACATGCGTTAACTCAAAAAAGTCTACACACTTCGTTATAAGTCGGAAATTGATTTCTGAGACTAAATTGTAAACTAGATAAACTCATCTTTCACAAAAAAAAAGTTCGAAAAATGTATTGTAATTACAATTAATATGTTCTAAGGCAATACGTCTAGTAAAAATTGCATTTCTATGTACGTTGATTCAATTTTTTTTTGCTAGGTCAAAAAAGTTTATTAAGCAAAAAGAACGTAATTACAAGAATTACAAAAAAGAAGCACAAAACTCCCTACCCCCATAAACCAAAGGGGACTAAAAACAAAAAAGAAATAACAAAAGTAGTAACCAGAAAATTAAAAGAAGCTACCTATATCTATAACCAACTCCTTTCAATTTACTTCTGCTGCAACCAACTCTTTACGATTTGCTCTTAGAAAAAATTCCATCCATAATATCCGTATCAAAAGCATAGTTACCCAAGACATCTTCATCTTCATCCACATAAAACTCTCCATCTTCATCCTCAGAGG
>NW_020632787.1:0-541 GCF_003573695.1 Papaver somniferum
GCGTCCCGTGCCTCATCAAGAAAGTCATATTCGTCGGATAGTTTCTTATAATCCGTTTGAAGGTTCTTAAGATCCAATTGACTCGCGTCTAAGTCTATCTGCTTCATTGAATCCAAGTGACGAAGATGGTTGACTTCATCATTCATCTCCCCCATCCTTTTATGGAGTCGATACACATTCACTTCAATATCTCTCTCAGACTCCACTTGGCGGGAAACATCAGCTCGAAAAGATGCTAGGGCTTTACTAAGAGCGCCAACCTCAGCCCTAGCATTATCTCTTTCCTCGGTAAGATGCAGCATACTATCCCTAACCCCGGGGCCTAAGAAAGAACGAGCCTGTTGTAATTCTCCTTCCAAAAGGCGCACTCTAGCCTCTAAGTCCGAAGCATGTCCTCGAGCTTCACGCAGGTTATCACGTGTCCATAGCAGCGTACCATTAAACAGACGACGGTCATGATTGTACTTATTTTGCATATCAACCATCAGTGTTCGCTTTTCACGCCACTCAGCTGCTAAGGCGTTGTGCTCATCAGCACGAG
>NW_020632787.1:552-1000 GCF_003573695.1 Papaver somniferum
GTGATCGTTTTTCACGCCACTCAGCTGCTAAGGCGTTGTGCTCATCAGCACGAGCGTTCCACTTTACAGCTTCCCTTTTCAACTTACCCACCAACTCTGCAATGCGGGATTTCTGTCGTTCTATTTCTTTCCGAAGCCATATCAGCTCGGGGACTCCACCCACTGAAGATAGGGTGGGGAGACTCAGACAGAACACCAAAGTACAAATAGGGAATCACGAGGAATGAAAGATCGGTAAAATACGAACCTGTGAGGGACGATACATTTCTACGAGTATGCTCCAATTCGTTGCAGACCATAGCAAGTTCCGAACGGAGACTCTCCTCAGCGTTACCCAGCCGTTCCTTTTCCTTCAGGCGGCCCCTCAGTTCACTTATTTCCACTTCGACCGCAGATAGTTCCTCTTCTCTATGACGAAGCTTAGCCTCCAACTTTAAAGACTTTTCTT
>NW_020632788.1:0-439 GCF_003573695.1 Papaver somniferum
CCTTAGAGCAACCACAGTCATGACCAAATTTGGGGACTATACCCAAATTTGGTCCCAAATTCAGCCGCAGTGGTACTGACTAAAACCATATTTAGTCCAGTTAATTAGGGTTTGCGACCAAATGTGGTCGCCAACCCAGACTAAAATGATTAATAGTGGGACGGAAGTATAGTGGGCGTATGATTTCAGACGGAAGTATAGTGGACGCTCCACATCGGGCGTACGTATAAATAACGTATGATAATGGGGCGGATGTATATAGAGCGTTTGAGTTAGGCGTTATTATAAACACCGCCGGGCCATACGTAGATAAAACCTACGCCCCATAGCAGACGCAGTTATTAAAAACGCCTGGTTTGGACGCAGTTACTAAAAGCGCCTGGTCCGGGCGCATGTATTATGACCGTATGCGGGAGACGGACGTATTATTAACGTCTGT
>NW_020632788.1:639-1000 GCF_003573695.1 Papaver somniferum
ACGTATTACAAACGTCCCACATAGACACAGGTATTACAAACGTCCCACTCAGACGCTCCTTCTTTAAACGCCCCAACCAGACGCTTCTTAAATGCACGCTCCACTCAGACGCTTCTTCTATAAACGTCTCACCCAGACGCATAATCCATTAACGCCCGAAACATACGCATAATCCATTAACGCCCGAAACATACGCACTTTATATCTCCGCACGAGTGATACGCACTTTTCATCTCCGTCCCAGTAGACGCACTTTCCATCGCCGTCCCATATCCGGCGTTAGTTATACCTGCGCCTCAATCAAGCGGGCATTATACCTCCGTTTCATTCAAACGCATAATAAAAATCCGCTTCATCAACA
>NW_020632789.1:0-547 GCF_003573695.1 Papaver somniferum
GTACATTCATATAAGACAATTGAAGATTTTCATGATAATGTTTTGAGTAGAGTGTTCGAAAGAGATAATGACGGAAGAGAAATTATGAATATTGCTAAAATCTCGCCACTAGAGGAATGGCAGAAACAGATCATTTCTTTTACTGCAGAAGAAATTCCGGAAGGAGAAGAGGTGCATGACAATCCATTGGTAATAAAATTAGAAATTAATCCAAAACCTAAAGAAGATGAGGATGATGAAGCTGAAGATTCATGGGCAATCTATAGAATTCTAGTCGATACTGGAAGCTCTGTGAACATCTTATTTTATCATACTTATAAAATCATGGGTGGAAGAAATGATGATCTTATACCATCAACATATAAGATATATGGTTTTAATGGTACTGCTAACAAGCCTAAAGGGGAGATTACTATGCGAATTCCATTGAAGGGAATATCTTCTGAAATCTCATTCTGTGTCGTTGATGTAGAATCACCCTACAATGCGTTAATTGGTCGACCTTGGCTACATGGGATTCTAGGTGTAGCTTCAACTTTCCACCAAT
>NW_020632789.1:558-1000 GCF_003573695.1 Papaver somniferum
GTCGTTGATGTAGAATCACCTTACAATGCGTTAATTGGTCGAATTTGGCTACATGGAATTCTAGGTGTAGCTTCAACTTTCCACCAGTGCATCAAATTCCCTCACCCCAATGGTGTAGGAATCATAAAGGGAGATTGGGTCGAAGGAAAGAGATGTTACGAAACTGAGATAGAATCTTGCGAAGGAAGAGCAAACAAGAAGGAAAACTGGCGACACAAAATCAAAGATGTACAAAGAAGTGAGAGGTTGATGGTGGATACAATCAAAAGGAAAGGAGAAGAGATGTTGCGAAATTAATGCTAGATCAGAATAAAAATGATGAATTTACCACTACCAAGGAAGCAGTAGCAGAAAATAATAAATAAGCAGAGGATGACAAAGGTAATAAAAATAAGAAATGTATGAATGATTAAGTTGTTGTGATACTCTCGCAATAAGTAAA
>NW_020632790.1:0-310 GCF_003573695.1 Papaver somniferum
TATTCAGAATACCACTACTCCTAAGTATAAAGACCCAGGGTCCCCTACCATTGCTTGTACAATAGGTAAGTACCGTGTTGAGAAAGCTTTGCTTGACTTAGGAGCCAGTGTGAATTTACTTCCATATCATGTGTACCTTAAGCTAGGGCTTGGTGAGATGAAACCTACCCAGATGACACTTCAGTTAGTTGATAGGTCCGTTAAAATTCCTCGTGGTGTGATCGAGGATGTTCTCATAGAGGTTGACAAGTTTATTTATCTAGTGGATTTTGTTATCCTAGATACCCAACCTGTCCCTGACCCAGAGAAC
>NW_020632790.1:510-799 GCF_003573695.1 Papaver somniferum
AAGTGAATTCTATGCAATCACAAAACAAGGCTGACTCAACCAAATCAAACCTATTAATTTCTAGCAAACAAAAAGCATGATGGCTCCACTTAGATTGTTTCTAGACCAGCTTCTATTCTTTTGAAAAGGAACTCGTTACAATCTGAGCAAACCCCTCTAGAATCAATCCGAGTCAAAGTAAGTTGAATAGAGGCGAGGGAAGCTCGTTGGAGCTTTGATACCCAAGGCCTCACCGGTATTACATGGTGGCGCAGTCACGCATTCAACTCACAATAACCATCATGAACTT
>NW_020632790.1:810-1000 GCF_003573695.1 Papaver somniferum
TTACAAGGCGGCGCAGTCACGCATTCAACTCACAGAAACCATCATGAACTTCGAAGTATGCTCAAAAGAGTAACCAATATTTTTCGAACGACTTTCCTATTAAGCTCGTTACCCTATAGGTCTCGTTCTAGTCAGAATTTTAGGCTTAGGTTCGCGTTTGGTTTCGTTTTCCTAAGGCGGGCAAGAAGAG
>NW_020632791.1:0-565 GCF_003573695.1 Papaver somniferum
TCATTTTCATGGACATACCACAAATGATTGCAGAAATGTAAAAAATAATTATTTTGAGAATGATAGATCAAGGAAAACTAAACGACTTTCTGGTAGGGCATCCACAATCTCAACCACTGCCACCACCACCAGAACATCACAAAATGAATACGATGAAAAACTTGGTGCAAAAGCAAAAAGTCTATTATGTCACTCTATCGTACATTCATATAAGACAATTGAAGATTTTCATGATAATGTTTTGAGTAGAGTGTTCGCAAGAGATAATGATGGAAGAGAAATTATGAATATTGCGAAAATCTCGCCACTAGAGGAATGGCAGAAACATATCATTTCTTTTACCGCATAAGAAATTCCCGAAGGAGAAGAGGTGCATGACAATCCATTGGTAGTAAAATTAGAAATTAATCCAAAACCGAAAGAAGATGAGGATGATGAATATGAAGATTCATGGGCAATCAATAGGATTCTAATTGATACTGGAAGCTCTGTGAACATCTTATTTTATCATACTTATAAAACCATGGCTGGAACAGATGATGATCTTATACCATCAACATATAAG
>NW_020632791.1:576-1000 GCF_003573695.1 Papaver somniferum
TGGAAGCTCTGTGAACATCTTATTTTATCATACTTATAAAACCATGGGTGGAAGAGATGATGATCTTATACCATCAACATATAAGATATATGGTTTTAATGGTACTGCTAACAAGCCTAAAGGGGAGGTTACTATGCGAATTCCACTGAAGGGAATATCTTCTGAAATCTTATTCTGTGTCGTTGATGTAAAATCACCCTACAATGCGTTAATTGGTCGACCTTGGATACAGGGGATTCTAGGTGTAGCTTCAACTTTTCACCAGTGCATCAAATTCCCTCACCCCAGTGGTGTAGGAATCATAAAGGGAGATTGGGTTGAAGGAAAGAGGTGTTACGAAACTGATATAGAATCTTGCGAAGGAAGAGCAAACAAGAAGGAAAATTGGCGACACAAAATCAAAGATACACAAATAAGTGAGAGG
>NW_020632792.1:0-490 GCF_003573695.1 Papaver somniferum
ATAAGAAGCAAAAGATTAGTAAAGAAGAGCAGTTAGTAACCTTCTCTGTCAGAAATCATATCTCTAATCAAGGTTGTATGCTCAACTTGGAGACTAACATTTACACCTAAATCTTTTCTAGCATCATCTAAGATTTTCGCAGCCCAAACAAATTCATCCTCACTATTTATAAGAATACGAGAACGAATTTGATTTTCCCTTTCGCAGAGTTCGATATTCTTGTGGTTACTTCATCTCGTTCTAGTTGAACTTCAAGAAGAGCCTCTTGGAATTTCGCCAAAGCTTTGGCACCTTGATCAGAGATGCGATCCTTATCATCTATGAGACCGCTAATTTTGGTTCTTAACTCATTGGTTTTCTCTTTAGAATTAAGAAGGAGACGCTTAAATCGGTTGGCTAAGCCTAATTTCTAAGAGGCGAAATTTAGATCTAAGCTCATTTAGTGAAAGAGATGAGATTCTATCATTTGAGAAGCTATTTAAGGAATTGT
>NW_020632792.1:501-1000 GCF_003573695.1 Papaver somniferum
CAATTTCTAAGAGGCGAAATTTAGATCTAAGCTCATTTAGAGAAAGAGATGAAATTCTATCATTTGAGAAGCTATTTAAGGAATTGTTAAGACGCTCAAGAAGGGTATCATTATCCAAGGCATTAGGAAATGAACGAAGAAGGGTAGCTTCATCAGAAAGACCATAAATATCTGCAAAAATGATCATTTAAATAAGATAAAACAACAGGATGAATGAATAAAGGGAAAAAAGAAAAGTAACATACCGTAAAGTTGATTATTAGCTTGCTGAAGACTAGAAATTTTTTTCTTATACGAAGAAGAATCCATTTCTAATTGTCTATTTTTCTCGCGAAGACCTTTAACTTCAGCTTCCAATTCTTCATTCTTTTAGCGAAATTGAAGATTCTTCTTTTCAAGATTTTCACGTCTCCTCTCTAGATCTGAGGCAACAACAAAAGAAGCTTTTCCAGCCTGCGAAAAAATATAAAAAATATTAATATAGAAAGAAATTTTGAGT
>NW_020632793.1:0-463 GCF_003573695.1 Papaver somniferum
TTTATATAGCAAACAAAAAGCATGATGGCTCCACTTAGATTGTTTCTAGACCATATTCTAATCCTTCGAAAGGGAATTCGTTACAATTTAAGCAAACCCCTCTGGAATCAATCCGAGTCAAAGTAAGTTGAATAGAGGCGAGGGAAGCTGCGTGGAGCTTTGATACCCAAGGCCTCACCGCATTACAAGGCGGCGCAGTCACGCATTCAACTCACATAAACCATCATGAACTTCGAAGTATGCTTAAAAGAGTAACCAATATTTTTCGAATGACTTTCCTATTAAGCTCGTTACCCTATCAGTCTCGTTCTAGTCCAAATTTTAAGGCTTAGGTTCGCGTAGGTTACGTGTTCCTAAGGAGGGCAAGAATAAAACGGTGATGAAATCCGAGTTCTTATCTTGATTTTTCCAAGCCTTGCCCTTTACTAGAAAATTAAATCCGATTTCAGGTCCTCAACATATA
>NW_020632793.1:474-1000 GCF_003573695.1 Papaver somniferum
GTGATGAAATCCGAGTCCTTATCTTGATTTGGCCAGGCCTTGCCCTTTACTAGAAAATTAAATCCGATTTCAGGTCCTCAACATATAGGCATACAAAATCATCCAGTAAACCCGCTGACAGGGGATTCGCGGGTGTTTAGAATTCTTACCTCCCGTTCCAGACGGGGGATGAACCGTTGAAGTCGACGCGGGCCACGACTCCTATGTCATGTACGAACCCGAGGGGCCGATGCGATATCGTAATCGTCGTCCTTCTCTGCACACTGTTTATTTAAAAGTGCCCTTCCTTAGGGTTTTTTTTTTAAAAAAAATAATAAATAAAAATGTCCAATGTCCAAAAATAAAAATGTCCAAAAATAAAACTTTACAAAAATAAAAAAAAAACTTAATTACAGTTTCTAAAAAAATAAAATAAAAATTATTTACAAAATCTTCTTCTTCACTCCTTTTGGATTTCTCTTTTCTTTCCTTTTTGGGCTTCGCCTTTCTTTTCAGCACTTCTCTTTTTCTTTAGCTTAGCTCCAAA
>NW_020632794.1:0-374 GCF_003573695.1 Papaver somniferum
AGTCCCGAGAGCATCCCCCCCTCACACAAAACATTCCAAATTTATACTCCCCCTATCAGAATTAGGGTTCCAACCCCTTTTCCCCAAAAAACAGAAAATTAGGTAAAATTGATTTACCTAATGTGTTGAGATACTCACTCCATCTCGTCGACCCACTCTCCAATTACTTCTCCTAGTTCATCTCATGCTCCAATTGTTGCTTTAACATCACTTATATCCCCAATTTCTCACCTAGGGTTTCAGTGAGAAGAAAGATGAGAAATTGGAGAAATCAGTGGTTGATAAAGAGATATGACGTGATGGTAATGATGGGTTTAGGTGTGGTGGTGGTAGAGTGATTTGGGGAGAAGATGGTGGAGTGATTTGGGGAGAAG
>NW_020632794.1:574-1000 GCF_003573695.1 Papaver somniferum
ATTACATGACACTTTGCAAGAGGTAGCCCTTTTTGATGCACCCAGTTAAATTCGATGGTTGTCTTTCTTAATGTAACCTCCACCTTCTATCCCAACCAACCAAAGAACAAGCTAGTCAAGTTTCGTTCAGTATTCTAAAGTGATTGGCAATCGTAACTTCCTATCAAACACCTTGAAGATCGAGGCCATACATGTATTGGTAGATCGTGCGCGTGCAAATTTCTTATCACTATGTGAATTGTGCTAGAATCAGGGTGCCTAAATATCTAGACTAAGACTCCTAATAATTACATATTTGCACATGAGTCAACATTTCAAGGTAAATGAGCTCCATTTTTTTTATGTTTTTTTCATTTTTTTTTTAATTTTTTCGATTTTTTCAAAAGAAGGAGTTCGTTTTCAATTGTAGCATATTATCATGGTATC
>NW_020632795.1:0-107 GCF_003573695.1 Papaver somniferum
CCCATCAGTAAACCCAATTTTTGGGCTTGTAATTTTAAGACTGAATGTTGGGCTTGTAGTTTAACTAAACTGTGGGCCTGTATTTAAGCTGAACTGTGGGCTTATTT
>NW_020632795.1:118-378 GCF_003573695.1 Papaver somniferum
TTAAGCTGAACTGTGGGATTATTTTGTTTCTGAATTGTGGGTTTCAACCCTGAAATTAGAATTTCTGAACTCTGGGCTTGACCCAAATTAAAATTGGAAAAACAATTTTTAAGCCCAACTGGGCCTCGAATTTTGGTTATTCTGTTAGCCCAAAACCAAACTGAAACTGAACTTCTGGGCTCCTGAACCCAAACAGTTGGACCTCTTCTTTTTCAAAACCTTTTGCTGGGCTCAATTCAAACTAATTCGTTGGGCTTCAC
>NW_020632795.1:578-1000 GCF_003573695.1 Papaver somniferum
AAAAAATTTAATAAATGAAAAAAATCATAAAAATGGAGCTCATTTACCTTGAAATGTTGACTCTTGTGCATGTATGTAAACATAAGGATTCTTAGTCTAGATATTTAGGCACCCTGATTCTAGCACAATTCACATAGTGATAAGAAATTTGCACGCGCACGATCTACCAATACATGTATGGCCTCGATCTTCAAGGTGTTTGATAGGAAGTTACGATTGCCAATCACTTTAGAATACTGAACGAAACTTGACTAGCTTGTTCTTTGGTTGGTTGGGATAGAAGGTGGAGGTTACATTAAGAAAGACAACCATCGAATTTAACTGGGTGCATCAAAAAGGGCTACCTCTTGCTAAGAGTCATGTTAATTTTTGTTTCCTTTTGTATATGTATCAAAAGTGTTACCATGTTAAAAAAAATCAAA
>NW_020632796.1:0-488 GCF_003573695.1 Papaver somniferum
CACTTTATAGTATCCAAAATTCTGGAGTATGCCCCAGAGATGATGGTGGGTGAATCGGACTCGGATTCCTCCGACGAAGATTGATGGTTTTAGAAGTTTTTGTATAGGTTTGTGGGTAGATCTCTATGTAAAGACTATAACTCGTCCACTAGGGTCGCATAGGGGTTCAAAGGATTGATGCACATTCCTACGACAAGGAGTTAGATTTTATGTTTCAATCAATGTAGTAACAAAAATTGCATGAATAAAGTGAATTACATATTTCTAGATTTTGTTTTCTGTTCGGCATTGATAGACGCATTTATGTGTCTAATATGTCTCTATTGTATGTATTGTTAGTGCTCAATTTTGTATTTATTGTGTTCTTTTATGTCTTTGTAGGAATTTTTAGAGAAATAAGCCCTTGCGGCGAAATGGGCTCAAAAAGCAGTGTTTTACACCCCGGAGAAATGTATCGTAGGCACCCCAGAAATGCACCGGAAGCATCC
>NW_020632796.1:499-1000 GCF_003573695.1 Papaver somniferum
AGCTCAAAAGGCAGTGTTTTACACCCCGGAGAAATGTATCGTAGGCACCTCAGAAATGCACCGGAAGCATCCCAGAAATGTCCCGGAGGAACCCATAAAAATTACTATTTCCACCCAAAAATTACTATTTCCACCCAATTGCTATTCGCATCCAAGCTCTGGTTAAGGGGCATCCATCTTCTCTTTAAATTCAAAAACAGCTTTTTGGCGGGAAAAATATATTCAAAACTGGCAGATTTGTGATCGAGAAAATGAAGGTGTTTTAGTGCGATTCAATCGCTGAAATTTGGTGGGAAGTTGTGATATGGGATAGGGAACACATTGTGGGCATCGGATTCGATCGGAATTGGCTGGAAATCCTGGTTTGAGTCACGAGCTCAAAACAGAGCAACGTGTCCTGTAACACGAGTTTGATTGTGTGTTTGCCATGCATGGAGTGTTTTGGAGGAGTTCGATGACTTCGGAGGCGTGGGGAAGGTTAACTAGAGTGTGCAGGATCAA
>NW_020632797.1:0-642 GCF_003573695.1 Papaver somniferum
TATACTTTAACTCAAAAAAGTCTACACACTTCGTTATACATCTGAAATTGATTTCTGAGACTAAATTGTAAACTAGATAAACTCATCTTTAACAGAAAAAGTTTGAAAAATGTATTTTAATCACAGATTATATGTTCTAAGGAATTACGTCTAGTAAAAATTGCATTTCTATATACGTTAATTCAACAAAATATGAAGGAAGCCAAATTTCACAATAGAAGAAGGATGAAAGACCAGCCAGAACTAATCCCAATCCTAACAAATTTCATCTATCTTGAATCTAATAGAAAGACAAAGCCAACACTAAAAGAAAAAGTTCATAAAAATGTTTAATTTTATATACGTTAACTCCAAAAAGTCTAAACATTTCGTTATAAGTCGGAAATTAATTTCTGAGACTAAATTGTAAACTAGATAAACTCATCTTTAACAGAAAAAAGTTTGAAAAATTTATTGTAATTACAATTAATATGTTCTGAGGCAATACGTCTAGTAAAAATTGCATTTTTATGGACGTTGATTCAAGAAAATATGAAGGAAGTCAAATTTCACAATAGAAGAAAGATGGAAGACCATGCAGAACTAATTCAAATCCTAACAAATTTCATCTATCTTGAATCAAATAGAAAGACAAAGCCAACA
>NW_020632798.1:0-395 GCF_003573695.1 Papaver somniferum
ATCCAATCTTACTGTTAAGAAGGAAAACGGGTTTGGATATTGAATTTTGGGTTTAGGATATGGGTTTGGGTTTAGGAATTGATTTGGGATTAGGTAATCTTGAGCCCACTTCTTCTTTAAGAACAATTTCTTCCTTTTTAAGCCCATTTTCATCCTTGAGTCTTCCATACCGCGTTCTGCACTTTTTTCCGCTAGAGTTTCCTCCGGCTTTTTCCCGTGTCTTTGCTCTTTTCGCTCCGCTATTCATCCAAACTTTATTTGGTACCTAAAAATACAAAATTAATTAATAAAAAGATTTATTCTTGAAAACAATGAAAATACAGAATATGGGTTAAAATGGAGAATTAGAGCACAAAAGATGAGTTAAATGCCAAGAAAAATATATATAAATATGC
>NW_020632798.1:595-754 GCF_003573695.1 Papaver somniferum
AGGAAGAGAGCAGCTCTGCCATGGTCGGGGAAAGGGATTTGCAGGCTCTGCAAATTTTGGGAAGAAGGGGAAGAAGAGCTCGAGAGAAGAATGGGTTAGGGGATGTTTGTTTTGGGGTATAAGGGTTCGGTTGTTAGGGTGTTGAGCGGAATCATCTGA
>NW_020632799.1:0-655 GCF_003573695.1 Papaver somniferum
GACGGGGGATGAACCGTTGAAGTCGACTCGGGCCACAACTCCAATGTTGTGTACGAACCCGAGGGGCCGAGGTGATATCGTAATCACCGTCCTTCTCTGCAAACAGTTTATTTAAAATTACCCTTCCGTAAGGTTTTAAAAAAATAAAAATGTCCAATGTCCAAAAATAAAAATAAAAAATTCCAAAAATAAAATAAAAATTACAAAAATAAAAATCTATTTACAGTTTCTAAAAAAAAAAAAAATATTTATATACAAAAATCTTCTTCTTCACTCCTCTTGAATTCTCCTTTTCTTTCCTTCTTTGGCTTTTGTTTTCAACACTTTCTTCTCTTTCTTTAGCTTGGCTCCAAATCTGAAAACAAACAAGAAATACCAAAAGGCGTAAAAAAGAACAAAAAATAATAAAAATGAAACCTAAAAACAAATCTATAAACAAATCCGCGTCGGCGGCGCCAAAAATTGATGTGGTTTTTCAATGATGTTATAGTAAGATGATTCGTTCACTCAGATTTGTTGAGAATTTGTTTTAAGACTTAATAAAGAAAATAAGGAAAAATATATATACACAATTTGTCACAAGATGAAGAGACGCTGAGACGCGGGATTCCACTACTTTTCATATTGTTATGGTTCAGTCATTAACTCTAGACAA
>NW_020632799.1:672-1000 GCF_003573695.1 Papaver somniferum
ATTCCACTACTTTTCATATTGTTATGGTTCGGTCATTAACTCTAGAAAATATAACTCAAACAAAAGAAGTTGTGACTCTAGTTCTTTGCCAAAAATAGATTTCGTAAAATATTATTTGTAAGTTAAAAGCATGACGCATCTAAAGTATTTAGAACTAAGCATGCGGCATCTAACAAAATAACAAATAATTAATAGAAATCATAAAGCAATTAAATCTATGCAAAAAGTCAATAAAAGAATTAATTCATTTACCACAATCATGAAAAGTTGCTTCCTCCGTCGTCCCAGTGATGGGGTCTAGCTCCTCATACTCAAAACACGCTCAAAA
>NW_020632800.1:0-330 GCF_003573695.1 Papaver somniferum
ATTTCATTTTGCCTTTCCTCTAGAGCAATATATTCTTCCTGAAGTTCTCGCAATTCAGTCATTGTGATCGTATTCTTGAATCTGAAAATTTGGATATACAATAGATTGGTTGCAAACATAGCATTGATAAATGATAAGATAAGATATCTCACATCCACACGGCCAGCCATTTCGCTACACATAGTCCTCCATCTCTTAGTTAGGTGCTTCAAACACGTCTTCAATACCAGGTCGCGAAGAATTGTTACTTATATATGCCCCCAGGAATGTAGTCTGCAAATGATTGAAGGATGTTATTGTATTCTTTGGTAGACCTTCGAACCATTTTAA
>NW_020632800.1:530-738 GCF_003573695.1 Papaver somniferum
TATCTTTCTTCTCTCGCGAAATTTTGCATTTCTTCTTCATCATCCTCATCTCGTCTTCTTCTGCGATTCTCTTCCTCATCTCTATCTTGAATTCGCATATGATGATGTCTCTCATTTTCCCTCCATGATTTTGTTCATTTCTTATCAGTTCCATTCGCTGTCTTTCATCCATCCTCTGTACTCTATCATACTCTTCATTGATATTACC
>NW_020632800.1:804-1000 GCF_003573695.1 Papaver somniferum
GAATTGTCTCCTGAAGCTCTTGTTCTTCCATTTCCGCTCTCAATCTTTCACGTTCGCAAATTAAACGTGCTTGTTCAGCATAATGTCTTTCAATTTCTTCTTCAATCGTTTGTTGATTTCTTTGAGCTTCTCTCTCATGTAAAATTCTCCTTCCTTCCTCTCGATTCCTCTCACCATCTTGATTACTTCGTCCCTG
>NW_020632801.1:0-149 GCF_003573695.1 Papaver somniferum
ATGTTTTTGGAAAAATAAGCTCTTGCGGAGAAATTGCCTCGAAAAGTGGTGTTTTACACCCCAGGATAGAGACTAAAAACACCTCAGAAATGCGCCGGAGGAACCCAAAAAAATGATGGAAACACCCCAGAAAAATTACTTAAGGCACC
>NW_020632801.1:160-486 GCF_003573695.1 Papaver somniferum
ACTCCAGCAACGGATAAGGGGCGACCACTGGATAAGGGGTGTCCTTCTTCTAAAATTCAAATTTCATTTTTGGCGGGAAAATTTCCTTCTTCACTGACAGATTTTTGATCGAAGTTTTGAACGTGTTCTAGGGAGATTCAATGGCTGATTTTTGGTAGGAAGTTGTGATATGGCCTAGCAAACACGTTGTGGGCTTTTGGTTCCATCAGAATTAGCTAGAATCGGCTAGGAAATCCATGCAAACAGGGAAAACACGTATAGGGAGAAGATATCCACGGGTTCTGGAAGAATTTGTACGTGTTCTGATGATGTGTAATGACTTGAAC
>NW_020632801.1:497-1000 GCF_003573695.1 Papaver somniferum
AGTTCGTGTATATCACGGGTTTCACGTGATTTGGAGAAGATTCAACGTGTTTTGTGCGTGCATGGAAGACCCTCACAGCCTGTTGGAGCGTGAAGGAGTTAAATATGGTAATTTGGAGGCTTGAAAACGCGTGAGAAGATGAAACAGGAAAGAAAATATTCCCAGAAATATTTTCTTTACTGCCGAGTTAAAGAGAATTATATGGAGTGAATGAGCGAGATTCGATGGGTCTGTTGGCTATAAATAGGTTGATGAGGTTGAGTAGAAAGGGTGTCGAGAGTTTGGGGTCGAGAGGAGGTCCAGAGAAGCAGAAATCAAGAGTTGATGAAACTCTGTTGCTGCTGCTGCTGCTGATTATGAAGAACACCAAGAACACGAAGAACGAACTTGCAAGGACAGTCGTTTATCAACAGTGTCTAAGACGCACAGCCGTGGGTCGCAGTGCAGTCTAAACAGCAGCAACACTTGTCTTTTATCGTTCATTCTGTGACGCTTTTTGTGCA
>NW_020632802.1:0-617 GCF_003573695.1 Papaver somniferum
ATTTATACACTAATGTGCGAAGACACTATAAATGCTTATATCCATAGTTGGTTACGTAATCTCAACTATACATTTTAATCATTGAAACATTCTTTTATAATGTTATAATAGTCGTTGTTCACAACTATCGTCATCAAAGCTATTTTCAAGATTGAAATGTCATTATGACTTTCGTCACGGGTTAAGATGAAAAATGGTTAAAGCGAAAGCTTACCAACACATATTTCGAGAAAAAGATAGGCGAGTAAACTCGGCTCGAAATAGAAAATGTGTATGTATGAAAACTATCATACTTATACGACTTTGTCTCAAGAGTATTAGATAGAATAGACTTTTGAGCAACAGATAAGTTCAAGTCTCCACATACCTTTTAGTCGGATGAAGTTCCACTGGTTCCTTGAGTAGTTCTTCGTCTTCGTAAGATGATCGCCATGGAGTCTGGAGCTCAACTACGCTAAACTGTCCTAAACCGAGACTTAGCTATAAGTAGTCTAGAAATCAAGACATATAGTTTTGACAACTAAACTTGACAAACATGCTTGAGATAGCAACGCATGCGAGTTCGAACGAGCAATGCTCTAACAATCTCCCCCTTTGTCAATTTTAGTGGCAAAACT